>NC_059354.1:32277708-32582500 GCF_019703515.2 Myxocyprinus asiaticus
GCCAAGGCAACAACATTTGATACATCAAAAATCTGTTCGCAACTTAGTATCGTTAATGTCTTGACATTATGTTGCCCACATTTTGGTACCTGTAACATGAAATCCCTAGGAGGAGTATTTCAAATTCCAGAGCATGTATTTTTCAAACAATCCAAAATGGCCAACTGCCTGTTGCGCAGAACTTATGTCTGTCAACATGAAAGTTGTCCGGCTTGATGAGATCTATATGTGTACAAAGTTTGGTGATGGTAGCTCAAAAGGGATGTACTACAGAGACCCCTGAACATGCCCATCTTCTAGGTGGCACTACAGAGCCCCCTCTGCATGCCCCACCCTGTAACTTTTCCAAGCCCTAATGGCCAATGACTCTGATATGTGTGCAAAGAATTTCACACTATATGTGCAAATGTATAACGTGATAAATAAATATAATTATAATTATAATTATAATTACTTTCATGAGTTTTCATGCATGTTAAGTACCCCAAAAGTACAGAAAACCTTGAAAATAATAATAATAATAATAAATATAAATATAACTGGGAGAAGCGATGACGGGCCCAAGCACCATGGGTCCATTTCCACCCATTGGCTTTCGGAAAACAATGCAAGGTGGACACATGCATTAGGCATTTGACATTATTCTAGACAATTTTGAAGCAACTTGGGTAAATATAAGAGAACTATTTTAAAGTCTCTTTTAAGAGCCACGCTTCCTGCTGCCCGGTGGTGGGGCTATGTCCGTAACCCAAAATAGTAAAATCCATGTGATTAGCCCCCGACATACATCTAAATTTTGATCTAAATACACATTGCACACAGAAGATGTGAGACACTGCTGTTTCCCATTTTTTGCCATTAATGTAATGCCTCGCTATGGCAACACCGTTTGATATATCAAAATCTTCAATATCTTGGCATAATGTTATCTAAATGTGGTGACAGTCTCATGAATCCCCTAGGAGGAGTATTTAAAAGTTCAGAGAATGCAATATTCAAAAAATCCAAAATGGATGACTTCCTGTTGGACGGAGCTAATAATTATAATTCTGAAAGTTGTCCAGCTTGATGAGAACTATATATGTACTAATTTTGGTGATTGTAGGTGGAAATGGGGGTGCTACAGAGGCTGTCTTACATGCCCATTTGAAACCTGTTAACTGTCACTGGCCAACAGGTGGGCCATTTGAATATGGCTATAAAACAAATGCTTTGTTTTATATCAAAGACTCCATCAATGTTCACAAACTTGGTATCAAATTAAAGCTTAAAAACTCAACTTTCATCTTCTGAAGTCTATTTTGCAATTAGAACATTACAGTGAAAACATTTAAAAATGTTAAGAGTGCATTTTTAAAACATGCGACATGTGAGCGACAGTACTTATGTTTCATGTTTTCTGCTTATGATCCAATCCAATGATTGAAGAAAAAACAGCACGAATTTCATTGTGAGGGTCCACTGATGAAAATGCAACAACCACATCAGATTGGTTAAGTAACATTATTACCTTCTAGTTTAAATTCTGTTAACATTTTTGAATCTGTGATTTAGCAGCTTTATTCACCTGAAATGTCCACTAATATTATGCCAATTGTTTTTAATGTAAGTTTATTATACAGAATAATCTTTTATGTATGTAAACATTTTTGATGCTATTTGTTAAAATACATTTATACATAATATAAATGTGAATCTATCTATCAGGGGTGTAATGGTTCTTGGTAAAAAAACAAACTGCACAGTTCACCACCCACGGTTTGGTAAGCATTTGCTCCGTGGTTCATCTCTAGTTTAATAACGCATCTGGATCATACACTTTGGCAAAGAAAATAAAGTGTCAAATAGACATGCGCAGTTGTAGCCTCCGCTAATGCACCTGTATGGCTCTGTAGATGGACACACTTTGCCTGTGTTTCACATGGGTTAACTTTCTACAGGGAGAAGTTGTCCTATTAACTGTAAGTTTGTTAAATCAGTTGATGATTCACAGTTCTGCATGCATTAGTGTAAAGTTGAAAATGGCAAGCTGAGAAAACAAGCTGCAAGATAGAAGCCTCTGCATCATTCAAGTCTCCTGTCTGGGAACTTTTTCATTTTGAGGTCAATCAAAACAGCAATGGTCAAAAAACCTTTACAAAACAGGCACTGTTTGCAGACATTGCTTGACGCGAGCACCGTATACTGGTAATACATCGATGTTTGATTATTTATTTACGCTGACATCACCTGGGAATATATAGCGCGTGGTGCGCACAGAGCCGCAGGTGAGCCCAAAACTGAACACAGACACAATCTTTAAACAGGCACTCGCTGCTAGTTTGGACAGACATGAAACAAAAACTAAAGTGCTCGGGGTGTTCATTGCCAAAGTTATGTTGCCCTTACTCTGTTGATGAAGATGTGGGATTTCCACGTATGATTAAAACACTCATGTTGCATTACGAAATCTCTTCTAGCATACATTTTTACAGCAAGGTTATTCATTCTATAGTGATGTACAACTTCTGAATATATATTGAGTTGAATATGAAATGCACATTATGTTGATGCATAAATGCAGGTATTGAGTTAGTTATTAGAGCATTTTTTGTTAGTTAAGGACACTAACAAAAATTAACCATGGTTTTATTCAGTAATACTGTAATAGCCATGACTGAAGTAACAATGACTGCTGTCACCATTGTTTTCTTGGCAGAAATCATAGTTTTGAAACAATTACCCACTGTTTTACAATAGTAACTGTAATTTCCATATAGTTGTAGGGCTTTACTGGTTGTTTAGATCAGTGTTACTATCAGAAATAATTTATAATTATTTCTTTATTTATTAATTAATATTTAAATTAATTAATTGAATCTAACTCAATAAAACCTCATATGGGGCTCCAGTAAATGTAGTGCGCTATGTTTAGGAGCGGTTTTGGTTATTAGCAATAATTAATCATTGTCAAAGATAATTATTAATTATTAAAATCAACAGAACATTGATGAGAATCAATGTTAGCTTTTTTAATCCTTTAAATCAACAATTATCAAAGATAATTGTTAATTGTTAACATTTGAAACATTAATTAAAATTAACACTAGCTTATTGATCATTCAGATTCAACAATCATCAAAGACAATTATCAATTATCAAAAATCAATAGAATATTAATAAGGATTAACACTGACAGGGCACCACCCTGGAATCAGGGACTAATAACCAGATAGTAAAACAGTCTAAATTTTAGATTGTTTTCTTAGGAAAATCGACATCCGAAGAATATCGATTTTCGGGAAAAAACAATGAATGAAGGTTTGAATCCGAGCACTGACATCCCGTCAGCATGACACAGGCGTATGCAAAACAAAACAAAACACTTCTCTTTGAAATATAAACAAAGTTTATTTATGCAGTAATATCAATTAATAATTAATACAATGCAGTCAATAAACTTCCGACTTACAACTACAAACTAAACAGTGATATGATTAGATATGGAAATAAAAATAATCCTATAACACATAAGGTGTGTGTGTGTGTGTGTGTGTGTGTGTGTGTGTGTGTGTGTGGTTAGTACGAGAGAGAGAGAGAGAGAGAGAGAGAGACAGAGAAAATTAAGTGACGGCCCTAAAGCCAATTTTGCGATCATGGGAGAGAAAGCAGCTGTTAGTTTATCACTCAGAGACGTGGTGGACGGCTCGTAAAAGTCCCGTGTTCTTTGACTCTTTAATGGATAACTCAGTTTGCCGGTTTCACCCGCGATGGCGAAAATGCACAACAATCCAATTTGGTTGGACCACAATACAGCAAAACAAATTCATGATAATTAATACCCTGAGTATTAATAATGAGCGGACATGGTGGTCCGTAAACTGTACAAGCAAAAACCTTGAAACACAAGAATAACACACTATAATATTCTATCTCTGCCCAGACATAAACCTCTTACTTGAATCGCATGAGGACACAGGTAGAATGTGTTTTCCTCCATCCTTTAACTCCGACCCGGTTCCTTGAGGCTCGTGTGATAACGGGAGGCCGTTTCCTCGCTCTGTTGGCGGGCACAGCTGTTGACTCTCGGCGGGCTGGTGGAGAACTTCAGAAATGTCGACTTGATTGAAGATGGAAGAGAAATCTTTAATCTCTTCACTTCTGCAGGCAAACGGATGAAGATGCAGATTGCTCGGCAGTCTCCTTCGGATCCATTAGAGTGTTCGGTTGAACACAGAGTAATCTCAACTAGTCCAGCAAGATCGAGATTGTATGGCCACAGTTTCAACTTCCTTGTGCCACGAGGTTGCACCTGAGAGCAGTGATGAGCTGCGTCTACACACTGCAAACAAAGTTCCTGGAAGCAAATCCCGGAAGCATTTCAGAGGTATTTCAACTCCTGATGATGTCATGTTTGAGGGACGTTCTGTTGTGTGCCTCATCCAATAGGAGTTGAGAGTTCGATCCTTTAGTGAGCAAGGCTTCATGGGATTTGTAGTCTGTTTTGGACTCCCTTTGTTTGATTTTGGCGTGATTTTTATCAGTAAGATTTACGACTTGGTGTGTGGGGGCTGAGTTAGGTTTTTATGACTGTGTAAGGGCTGCATTTGTCTTCTATCTGAATACATGAGGCCCAACATAGTAACCTTGATTTTACTACAGTATTGTAACCATGACAGTAACTATATTAATTTTGTAGTTACTATGATTTTACTACAAATACCATTTACTGCTGTAAAACCATAGTGAGCCAACAGCCACGCCTGCCACAGCCAACGAGCAAAAGCCCACGCCTGCCATAGCCAACGAGCTGGAAGCTTCATCCATCCCAGAGCCTGCGTTGCCAGCCTTGTCCGTCCCAGAGTCTGCGTTGCCAGCCTCATCCGTCCCAGAGCCTGTGTTGCCAGCCTCATCCATCCCTGAGACAGCGCTGCCAGCCTCGTTCATCCCAGAGCCCACGATACCTACGTCGGCCTCCCGGAGGAGGAGGAGAAAGGCTTCCGTTTCCAAGTCTCTGCCCATGTACATAACCACAGAGGTTGTCTCCGAGTCTCTGCCCATGTACACGACCACAGAGGTTGTCTTTGATTCTCTGCGCATGTACACGACCATAGAGGTTGTTTCCAAGTCTCTGCCCATGTACATGACCATGGAGGTTGTCTCCAAGTCTCTGCCCATGTACACGACTATGGAGGTCGTTTCCAAGTCTCTGCCCATGTACACGACCACAGAGCTTGTCTCCGAATCTCTGCCCATGTACACGACCACGGAGGTCATTTCCAAGTCTCTGCCCATATACATGACCACAGAGGTCGTTTCTGAGTCTCTGCCCATGTACACGACCACGGAGGTCATCTCCGAGTCTCTGCCCATGTACACGACCACAGAGGTCATCTCCGATTCTCTGCCCTTGTACATGACCACGGAGGTTGGTTCCAAGTCTCTGTCCATGTTCACAACCACAGAGATCGTCTCCGAGTCTCTGTCTACATGCATAATTTCCATACTTTTGTGTTACTTCTTAGTTTTAATGATGTTATACTCTAAAATCTAAAATGTGCAGTAACAAATAATAAAGAATAGGCAAGTGTGATCAAACTTTTCTACAGAGTTCTAGTCTTACACTGAGGGGCCGTTCACATTGAGGGTGTTTATGTGTCCATCTCCGCTGTTTTATAAATGATTTCAATGTAAACGTGCACTAGATAGACGTCTTTGACATCATATCAAGTTAAAAATAACTTAAACATTTAAACATCTCGAGTTGAGGCACATACGTTTTACTCTGTGGCACTGCGTATAATTTTAGTGCAAAAACAAACGCATTCAAGCATGTGATTGGCACGTAACATGATTTCCAACACTGCGCTGAAATTTCAAATAAATATTTTGAATATTAGCTAATATAGGACTATGAAATTACACAAACACCGTCAACACAAGTCGCACCAGCTTCTAGCAGAATTCAAACTAATAAACATATTCAGAGCTGAATACTGTGGCTGTTCACTTGCAAAAAACTTGGAATAATTTCACAGCTCCCAAAAGCTATCTTGTTAAATACAAAGAAAGGAATATGTTATGATGTTTCTTTTAACAGCCCAAATCAGCACAAATGAACGACACCGGTTCAGAGCGATTTAGAGTGATGTCACTGCTCCCGAAAAGTTTCATGCTATTTCTAAGGAAGATAAATAGTTACAGTGTTTCTTTTAATGACACAAATCATCACAAACGAAAGACACACCAGTTCGGAGCGATTTGGACCACATGGGGTGGAGAGTGACGTCATTGCTCCCAAATACAAGCTGTTATTTCTAAGATACAGACATTGTTATTTTCCTAGCCATCTTAAACAGATATTTAACTTTATCTTTTTGTTCTCTTGATAAACATAGTTATCTGAAGAACATAGTTACATATACTTAGACACACATAACAGCCTGCGCATGTGCGAGAAGTTGACGAAAGAGGGATCCCTTCAAAGTCTGAAAGGGACTTTGAGTTGAGAATCATTCAACAATGGAGCTTGGCTGACCTCTATTGGACATTTCTTGTAATTGCCACTCAGAACTGGGTTAGACATGTGGCATGATTTTCTAGTATTTTTACATTTCAGTTGATATTTTTATATTTTTGTATTGCATTTTTATATTCAGTTGGTGGCACTATGGCCGTGACCCACAATAATCACATCATTGTGATCAGCCTGCAAGGACAAACATTTGGCTCAATTTTGATGTAAATCTCACCATGCCCACAGAAGATATGAGACATTTCCTTATTCCAATTTTTTGACGTTATTTTATCACGTCGCCATGGCAACACTGTTTGATATATCAAAAATCCTTTCGCAATTTAGCATCATCAATGTCTTGGCATGATGTCACCCATATTTGGTACCTGTAACATGAAATCCCTGGGAGGAGTATTTTAAATTCCAGAGCATGCATTTTTCAAACAATCCAAAATGGCCAACTTCCTTTCGGGCAGAGCTTATGACTGTCAGCACGAAAGTTGTCCGGCTTGATGAGATCTATATGTGTACAAAGTTTGGTGACTGTAGCTCAAAAGGGATTTGCTACAGAGTGCCCTGATGCCCATGTTCTAGCCTGTGCTATGGAGCCCAACATCCCCCCCCCCCCCCCCCACACACACACTTCGCAACTTTGCCAAACCCTAATGGCCAAAGACTTTGATGTGTGTGTAAACTTTCAAGAGTTTTCACACATGTTATATACCCCAAAAGTACCGAAAACATTTAAAAGAAGTATAATAAGAAAAAGAATAATGATAAATATAGCCACGTACATGTGATTAGCCCCCAAGAAAAAACATACAACTAAATTTTAATCTAAATCACACAATGCAGCAGAAGATATGAGACACTTCCTGTTTGCCTATTTTTGCCATTAATTTAGTGAATCGCCATGGCAACACAAGATATTTAAAAATCTGTTCCCAATTTAGCATCTTCTATGTCTTGGCATAATGTTGTCTAAATGTGGTGACAGTCTCATTAATCACCATTCAGAGAATCTATCTATCTATCTATATAAATTTGTAATTGTAATTTTAAATGTTTTGTTAACTGATTAATTTAACATTTTTGACTGTCTGACTGCTGGTGTATTTTAGCATTTCTGCGCATCAAGATGAGCGGAAGAAAAAGTAGTTCCGGTGTCATGCAACAATTCGCTCATTTAATTCTTTTTTTCCACTTCGAAGCTTATGAGATGCATTAATATTCATGCAATCTAAATAATAAGTGTGTCATAATTTTGTGTAATTCTCAGCACGCAGGGTGAAGATGTGCAGTAACAAATAATAAAGTATAGTCAATGTAAAGTATATGTAAAGTATGTAAGTTAGATAGGTCTGTGTATAATATGTTTATATATGTAGCACCGTGGTCCTGTGATGCACGACATTTCGTTCCCTTGTATGTCTCTACATTAGGCAGAATGGAAATAAAGCTCACTTGACTTGAGTTTTAGTCTTACACTGAGGGGCCGTTCAGCCTGGATGAACATTTAGTAAATATATTATTAAATGTCAAAAATGTTTTTTTTTTTTTCTTCTTTTCATTTTATATAAAAAGTTTTAATAAATAAATAAACAGAAAATACTTGGAGAAAAGTGTAACATGCCAGCAATATAAAAGCATTATTCTCTGAATTAAATAAATACAGAGCTTAGGCTACAAAACGAAAATAAATAAATGATTGCATTTTCTCGTTTTTTCTTTTTTTTTCTTTACATTTATCATGCATTTTCTTTACAACGTTATTTTAATTACTATTTTACTTTTAATAAATTTACTTTAAACGTCTGTACATCAATTCACATCACATAACATCAATTTTATTTCTAAATAAATAAATAATATAAAATAGAAAGATTGAACAATTTATTCTGGTAAGTATTTATCGGACGTTTTAATCCAAATCAGCAAATACAATTGGATACAATTATAGAAATATATATTATGTTTGTGCATTATCCATAGGGAATTGAAAGTGTGATATATTATCAGCATTTATGAATTTTCTACATTTTGCGTTGCCGATAGGTTACTAATCTAAAAGAGGAGAAAGACGTACTATAACCCACCTTTTTTTTGTTTTCTCCAATGTGAACCGTGAAGTTTGTAATTTTTCGGGCCACAAGTCTTTTTATTTCCACAATGAATATTTGCTTGTGGTAGGCCCTAGCTCATTATTACTGTAGGCTACCTCCCGCACTCGCGTTCATTCTCAACATCTGTACTTTTCTGTATTTGTGATCAGGCTGCCTTATTATAGGCCTATTTGACAAAATCCATCTTTCTTGTAAATGTTAGCCTATGATCGTGATGGAGTGTTATTAGAGCAACGGAAATGCTGATGTCCTGATTTTCAGAGAGAGAGAGAGAGAGAGAGAAAATGCACCTCCGTGGTGGGCAAATTTCGCCGTTTCGCTTCTATTCCGCAACACTCCCGTAACGTGAGTCACGTTCACTGATCGGGACAATTGGGACCACAGTCTGCTACGATGTGTATCGTGCAGTCTGACATAATGTCGCACAGTAAGCCATGGCGATATCAATGCGTTCATATCGTACAGTCTGACAAGCAACAATCTTAAAGGACTATTTTAAATCGTACAGTGTGCACCCGCCTTTACACTGAGAGGCCGTTCACATTGAGCGCGTTTATGTGTCCGTCCGCGCTGTTTTATAAATTATTTCAATGTAAACTTGCGCTAGATAGACGTCTTTGATGGCTTGTTCGTGTTTTAGACACCATGTCAAGTTAAAAAGAACTTAAACTGTTAAACGTCTCGAGTCAAGACACTGCGTGTAATTTTAGTGCAAAAACAAACGCATTCAAGCATGTGAACGGCACATAACATGATTTCAAACACTGCTCTGAAATTTCAAAAAAATATTTTGAATATTAGCTAATATATAGGACTGTGCGGTTATTACACAAACACCGGCAACACAAGTCGCCCCAGCTTCTAGCAGAATTAAAACTAATAAACGTATATAGAGCTGAATAGCCTACTACACAACTGAATAACCAGAGTAACATTTGCATACAGGTGTGAGGGACGTCAGAATTTCACAAATAATACAAAGAACAAAGTATTCCTCTCATGTCCCCTCCGTGTGCGAATGATGCGAAGACCTATTGGGATTTTACTAAAGTTCGTCACTGAAAGTCTTTGCTCACAGACTTGGCACTAAACAGCACATGTAGCCTCACAAATGGACACGGAGTGGCTGCATCACACTTTTCTTTGAAAAATAATATTGCACTATTGAGTGCTAAGTATTTTATTTATTTATTTTTCGAAGAGGAGAGAGAGAAAGCAAGGTTGCCAGATTGCATAAATTAAGTATCACAAAAGGCAAGTATATTTGTGCAAGTATAAATTTCTGCCTGAGCATATTACAAGCTTGTGGATGCACGATAGGTCCCAAAGCCAGATAAATGAAAGATCTAATACAAAAACGTTCATGATAATTGGACCCGAAGGTAGTAGTTTGCCCTGGTCTGCAATTGTGGGTGCTGTGAGTAAGTAAAGCTTTATTTAGCACCCTCAAGCACCCCTGTAGAACCAAGCCTGAAATGAGATTAAGTCAGTGAGTGTTTGGGAATCATTCAACAATGGAGCTTGGCTGACCTCTATTTCTTGTAATTGCCACTCAGAGCTGAGCAGAGACAAATGACAGTATTTCTAGTATTTTTAAATTTCATTTGATATTTTTATTATATTGTATGTATATAAAAATTAAGACATATGTTTATTAACCATAAACTTTAAAAGCCAAGCATGCCAAATACCTCAAAACACGTGAATATGCACAAAAAGGAATGATGACAGTTAATGCATTGCCATGGCAACGGTATTTAAGATATCAAGAATACCTTCAGAATTTTAAATCTGCACTGTCTTAACATTATTCTAAATTTTTTTGAAGCAATTCAAGTTAACATAATAGGGATCTTTCAAAGTCTGTTAAAAGTGACACACTTCCTTCCGCCAGTTGGTGGCGCTACGACCATGACCAACATTAGTCACATCAATATGATCAGCCTGCAAGGACAAACAATTGGCTCAATGCAGAAAATATGAGACATTTCCTTATTCCATTTTTTTTTAACGTTATTTTTTCACTTCGTCATGGCAACACCGTTCGATATATCAAAAATCCCTTCGCAATTTAGCATTGTCAATGTCTTGGCATGATGTTGCCCACATTTGTTACCTGTAACATGAAATCCCTCTGAGGAGTATATCAAATTCCAGAGCATGCATTTTTCAAACAATCCAAAATGGCAAACTTCCTTTTGGGCAGAGCTTATGACTATCAGTGCAAAAGTTGTCCGGCTTGATGAGATCTATATGTGTACAAAGTTTGGTGACTGTAGCTCAAAAGGGATGTGCTACAGAGCCCACTGAACAGGCCCATGTTCTAGGTGGTCCATGCTCTAGCCCTCATGTTCTCTAGTCCTTTGTCAAGTATTGTGATTGTAACATCGCTTCATCGTCTGTACATTGTCTATTTAGTCAAGTCTAGTTTATGTTCTGGTTTCTATTCTCTTTTGTTTTTATGATTTACTGATGTTTTATCACTTTTTCTTTGGATGTCATTAAACTGCACTTGTGTTCTCACTACATCATCTTCATCTGCTCCTGTCTTCAGCCTGCTCCTGTCTTCAGCCTGCCTCCAACATTACAAACACTAATAATATTAATTTTAATTAAAGTTTTAATAAAATAAATGGTGTCAAAATTTTGATTTATTAAAAAGCCTGTATGGTATGTAATTTATAGAGCTTTTTTTTTCTTTCAGGTGAATCTATTTTACTGGGATTCTGTTAAATAATTATGTATATCATTATTCAACTTAACTGTGCAAATACATAATTAAATGGAATATTTGGTTTAGTATTTTACATTAGATGATAAAAACATGATTAAGAATGATATCAAATGTATTTTATACATTTTATAAAAATCAGATGACAGCTGGGACATGTTACCTTCTTGCCCTAGGTTGGTGGTCATCTTATAGAACGTACTAAACTTATATCTAAATATAACTTCAAGCAGAAATTATGGGGCCAAGCACATCAACCATTATTAGGCATAACAATGGCAAAAAATGAGTAATTAAAGCATGATTTTAGGCAAAATGGTTGAAAAACCATGAATACTGTCAATTGCATTGGGACAAAAATCTTTTTTTAAAATATATAAAAGTGTGGTCAAGGTGCGGTCATGATGACACATATAAAGTTTCATGTCAATACGCCAAAGCGTTGCCGAGACAGAGCCTAAAAACCGTGCCATCAAATTCATTGTTGTGTTAAACGAAAACTGTTTGGTCTATCAACACGAAATCCATAACATTTTGTCAGCATGGTCTGAAGGTGGTCTGACTCTGTTTTGGTTAAAATCTGACAAACGTTCTAGGAGGAGTTAGAAAAAGTATGTTTTTAAAGGATTTCAAAATGGCGGACAGGTAGTTTGATCGATCATGGCATAATTGGTATCCACGCTCTCGGCCCCTAAAAAGAACACTAATGATTAAAATAGGTGCCTATGTACTTGCAGTGCTTGGCCCCTAATAAAAAGAACACTAATGATTACAATAGGTGCCTACGCACTTTCAGTGCTTCGCCCCTAATTGTGTTACAATTTAAAAGTAAATGCACATTGTTCCAAACTGGGGAAACAAAAACCTTAATCACAACTACCTTTTACTCATTGTTATTCTGATAATATATTTTGTAATGAAAATATTTGCATTAAATTATAAAAGAGTTCAAAATTCTTCACTGTGAAGTAACTTGTATTTCCCTATATTTGCTGGAAAACTTTTTTTCAAAAAACAAAAAAACAACAAATAAATGCTGAATCAACAAAAATGGAGCACACACATACATATACAAATAACTGTGAAACCTTTTACAGTGTGTTGGTCGAGTGGTCTTTTGATCTCGATTGATAGCCTATGATATTTTTATCTATGTTGATGTCGCTTTGTATGCAAGTAATTACAGATTTAAAACCTCTTCGTTACAAAACCTCTTCACTACAGCTATTTAATAAATGAAAACAAAATCACTACTGCATATCAGTGGATCTAAGAAAAGGTGAGCAGTTGATTCCATATTGTGCAGTTTCTATGAATTAGAGATCAAACCATGGCGCAGTACACAAGCGGAATGCACGTTTGAATGTGGCAGCGCGCATTCTTGTGCCGCTCTCGAATATGCTGCCTCTACCAGTGTCCGTAACTGACTAGAATGAAGCATAATGAACTTGAAATATTTTTGAACAAGTACACCTGCTAAATAGAGGCGGAATGTGTCAAACAGATTAAAAAAAAAAAAAAAAAACATAGGAAAATACAAAAAATGGAATGTATTGACAAACAAGCATTTTTTTTCTTTTCTGTTTGTAATCAAAGGTGCCAGAATGCTGAAGGTGCCCAATTTAACCCCTGCTCACAAGAAAACAAAACACCTGAATGGCATGAGCGCACATCACCAATAGGCAATATATAGCTTATTGTCATAAAAATATCAGAAAACCCGCCCAGCCCTATTTTCATTTTGATATTATGTTAACCGATTAAACATTTAAAACTGAAATATTACCTGTTTTGAAAAAAAAAACAAAAAAAAACAAACAAACAAACAAAAAAAAAAAAAACACTCTTATTTACATATTTGGAATGAATGAATTTTACACTTATAGTGCTTTTCTGACACTACACTCGCAGCGCTTTTACATAGAGAACAGGGCACTCTCCTCAACCACCACCAGTTACAAGTAGGCTATTTCAATATGATTATTCAAGTGTTTTATCTACTAATAATGTTTGATTTTGTACTAAACTTATCAGTTTAAGAGGTGAAACTGTATAGCTAATGCATGTTTATTTTGTTATTTTTTTTATTATATTGGACAGCCTCAGTTGATAATGCAAGTGAACCATAATACTACAATAGTATGTCTATGCAATGCACACAATAACACAGTAAACTGAAAACAAAATGAAGATTCAATAATGATGGGGATAAAATACACTTTATTAAACATGAAATAATATACTGAAATGTGTGATATAACAATTACAAGAAGTCAATTTCAGAAGTCAAACACATTAGTAAACATGTTACTGAAAATTCTCTGGACAACATACATCACGATCGGTAAACACATGAGTAATGTTCGATTCATAAAAGCATGACACCCAATACATGCTTCAACAACCCTACCAGAAAACATATCCAAGCACTAAACGTATAACAGATATACATCCATCCTGCGATGCTGTCCCGAACTGTGTGACAATGACTGACTGAACTGAACAGCATAGTTTCCCGGAACATGACACAGCCGGTACTTCTTTCCTTTGTTTTCGGACATGATGTAATAATCTACTAGATTGCCAATCTTTATATTGTATGCTTAATATTATGCAAGTTTTAATCATAATTTATGCTCTAGGGTATGCTTGTGTAGGCCCTACATGTAAATAAATGATAGGGTATTTCACTCACAAAGAACATGTATAATGGAACAGTGAAGCGTCTTATACAAAATATTATTCTCACTTTCACATTGCTATCTTTTTTAACGTCCATTCAGTGGCACTGTAAAGCACATTTAGAGCTGCTATAAGTTTTGGGTGTGATCCATCACAATAATCAGAATTAGATTATATTTTCCTGTTATGAAGTGATTCAAGGAATTACTCTTTATTTTTCAAGGAATTAATCTTTATAGCTATTCAGTTATAGCTTCTGTTTTGTTGTTACTTGCGTTACAAATATGATTTTTATTTGATCAAAATGATTGCACTTTTTATTTTGTAGACGCACATGTGCAAGCTGAGCGTGCGCATCAGGCACAGATGTGCAAGTATTTTAAGAGCTCTCTCCTACAGTGTGTCCTCACTCACATGGCGCTGGAAAGCCCATAAATAATTTTTCTTGCTTCAATGAAATATCAGAACGAACCAACTGATTATACTTCCCAGTGCTACAGAGGATGTTTTGGAAGAGTATGATCAGTTTACGCATCTCTGTGTGCGCTCAGTAAACCCTACAGCCACTCGCACAACAGCAGCTCTACCCAGTTGTAAGATACGACTGAGGTATCGGGACATTTTAATAAGAACAAGTAGCCTACATGAGTAAAGTATCTAACCTGATGCCAGTCCTTTAATAAATGCATCATTCTTTCTGTGTGGCGCTTCATCACTGGAAATAAGGAGTATTCTAAACTCCTATTGAAGTCCGCAAGTGGATGAAGCTGACGGTGACAGCACAGAACACACTAGTGGAGACAATGCGCTGTGAATAGTGGCTGTACGTGATAGCAACATCCGGTGTCTAGAATATGAATTTCATATAATTTCTCCAAAGCGGGCTTAATTCTGTTCTATTTCTAAAAACTCTCGTGGGCCGCATCAGAGAAGTCGGAAGGCCGCAGATGGCCCGCTGACTGGACTTTGAACACCCCTGGGGTAAGGTAAGGACATTGTTTTGAACATCGATTGTTTATGTACTCAATGGCAATTTATTCAACTTTAACAAAATAATTTATGTAATATTCACGGAAGACATAGTTACTACGGTTTCTGGAAACAGTTGTGACCAACTAGTTAATTTCTCCAACAGTTCATCATACTTTGGTGATTAAGCAGTGAGTAACGTTGTTGTATAGGAAACGCACCCCTGATTGGAGCTTGACGATCTGAGAAAGCTCTTGCCATTTTCTGGAGTAAGATGCATCAAAAATTGTCAGTGAACAGATTGTTGGCAGTCTGTAAACAGGTTGTCTGTGAGTCTGTGGCTAAGACTACTGTATGTCCAGTTTATATATGTGATCATCATAACACCTTCTATTTAAGGACGTGAATTTTCCAAAAAGTCATTTCACTCAGTTGTTGACCCAGACAGGGTATCATAAGAGTTCCACACATACATAGGATCTAATTGTGTTTTAAGATGTATTTCATGCTTAAACTTTATTTAAATATAGTCTTTCCTCCATGAAGATGAACATCCTCTCCTGACACTGGACTATCAGAAATAGTACCAAAATAGTACTAATTATAGGTCTATTCACACTAAATATGAGACAAAACTTTGAGACAAATTTCATCCAAGCACTTCTCTGCTTGACACACCCCACTCATTCATTACATCACTCATTTGAAAGCGCAACTGACTATTGCCCATGAATATTTGTTTGAATAACCTTTATGAAACATTGAATATTTTACAGATTATTAATATTAAGCATAATATGAGACCAATAGCCATGAGATCAGGTGGCATTAACTTTTTTTTTATGCACAAAATGAAAAACGTTTTGTAATTTACTTGACTCACTTTTTCTATTCCCATGAGTGTCTTACATAACACTTACAGGGAGAAAATAAAGGTTATGAGTGATGGTGTGCAGTGAGGTTGAGAAAATGTGATGTTACTGCCACACTGTCACATTTCACCAAGCTTCTATTTTTAATCTGCAAGCTAAACTGATGTTATATTTTGACTGTGCTCTTTGATATTTTTCTCCAAAAAAAAAATTAACACCTACATCACATGCAACCTACAACCTTGTGTTTGTAGGGCTGCTATATGTTTGCTACATTCGCCACATTTATTTATAGACACGTAGCTTCATGGAATACAAAAAAGCCTAGCAGACCACCTGTATCAGCTAAAAAAGACATTTCATGTGCTTGTGGGTATGTTGATATCCTGTTCTGAAGCTCAGGTGAAATTCTGCAGGAAAAAGAACAGCGCTCCCACATGTGTATATCTAACACCCACATACACCCATCAAACACACGTGCTGTGCTCTTTTTTTCTTTTTCTTTTTTGTCCCTGCTGCCCGCACAGAAGAATGTGATGGTGAAGTCATCACCATTTCATAGTAATCGTTTCGTCTGTGTCATATATCAGAACTATGCCTGAACTAAGTGCCAAGACATTCTAAGAAAAACTGAGATATGATTGTGATTACAGATAGCATGACTTCTTGTTGTGGTCTTGTCATGCTTTCCCTTGGGTTAACTAAATGTCAAATTAAGTCATCAAAAAACATATTTTCATATCTTTCAGTGTGTAGGGTTGGCAGTTAGATTTGATAGGAGAAATAAAACACAACAAAATTATTACGAAAACTTTTTAATAGGTATTCAATGAGTAAAGTTCAGTCTTAAAAAAAGTTGTTTGGAACAATTGATCTATAAATTGACATGTTCATAAGCATTACATTTACAATTGGAAAATGGACAGTTTTTGAGGTGTCTCAAAATGTGAGCATCATCAGCGCAGGAGTATTCACATATCAGCTTGCAGAAATGTCAATAGGTATTATCATACACCTTCATAATTATTCATTGTACTCAGAATTGTCAACTGCTTTATAGCCTCCTTGACCTTTATGTGGGATTTTTTTTTTTTTTTTCCACCTAATTATTTTTATGTCTCTGAATTCCATCTGATGTCAATGGCTAGCATTATTTCAGGACTAAGGTGAAAAATATACAGCTCTGTAAAAAATTAAGAGATCACTGCAGAATTATCAGTTTCTCTGGATTTATTATTTATAGGGATGTGTTTGAGTAAAATGAAAATTTTTGTTTTATCCTATAAAATACTGACAAAATTTCTCCCAAATTCCAAATAAAAATATTGTCATTTAGAGCATTTATTTACAGAAAATGACAACTGGTCAAATTAACAAAAAAGATGCAGTGTTTTTAGACCTCGAATAATGGAAAGAAAACAAGTTCATATTCATTTTTAAACAACACAATACTAATGTTTTAACTTAAGGGAGAGTTTAGAAATCAATATTTGGTGGAATAAACCTGATTTTCAATCACAGCTTTCATGCGTCTTGGCATGCTCTCTACCAGTCTTTCACATTGCTGTTGTGTGACTTTACGCCACTCCTGGCGTAAAAATTCAAGCAGCTCAGCTTTGTTTGATGGCTTATGGCCATCCATCTTCCTCTTGATCACATTCTTGATCACATTTAGAGGTTTCAGGTCTGGAGATTGGGCTGGCCATGACAGGGTCTTGATCTAGTGGTCCTCTATCCACACCTTGATTGACCTGGCTGTGTGGCATGGAGCATTGTCCTGCTGGAAAAACCAATCCTCGGAGTTGGGGGAAATCAGGGTTGTTCCACCAAATATTAATTTCTGAACTCTACCTAAGTTAAAATATTAGTATTGTGTTCTTTAAAAAATGAATATGAACTTGTTTTCTTCGCATTATTTGAGGTTTGAAAACACTGTATCTTTTTTGTTATTTTGACCAGTTGTCATTTTCTGCAAATAAATGCTCTAAATGACAATATTTTTATTTGGAATTTGGGAGAAATGTTGTCAGTACTTTATAGAATAAAACAAAAAATTTCATTTTACTCAAACACATACCTATAAATAGTAAATCCAGAATAAATCTGATAATTTTGCAGTGGTCTCTTAATTTTTTCAGAACTGTATATATATATATATATTATATGGCATAATTATTTTTTTCCTTCAAATAATTCAAACAGTTTCCTTTAAACTGTTCAAGAAATTATATTACATAAACAAAAGAACAGTGGTCAGTTATAGATGTACTGTATATGAGTCACGAACAGTGATAAGTGATATGTACATATGCTGCTATACTGAGCATACTAAAAAAGACAGACTGACTACAAAATGTCAATAATCTTAATACATTCTGCACAACAATGTGTGGTCAAAAATCCACAACAAATAAAATAGCATGTAATTAAAGACCATTAACAGTAAGGTATTTAAATTTGCTTGACAAAAGAATTTGCATTAAAACTCCATATGCTCTGCAGCCTACAACAATCCAAGCTCATATTCACAAATGTGTGGACATCTCCTCAAGTTTGTACCATCATGGTTTTCTTCATTTGAGTACAATTAGCTCTCACGTGTTGCTGCTGCTGTTCTCCTGCATGCTCTTGGAGGACACTGAATTGGAAATGTAGCTCTTAAAAATACTCATCACCCTCTGCTTATATGTTTTAATGGCAAAAAAGTAAATAATAGGATCAAGGCAGCAGTTAAAGTTCATCATGGCTACAGTTACCTGCAGGGACATTTTCAAAGTCTTTAAATCCTCACAAGAGGGCTCATAGAACAGCCTTCTCACTGAAAACTGAATGATGTTGATGTGGTAGGGGCTAAAGCACACCACAAAGCTCAGTAGAATGAGTAGGATCATGTTTTTTGCCCTGCTGTTGCTCCCTGATCTGTTGGTCATCGGGTTCTCCTTGGCCGCTCTGGAGAGTTTGGAGTTGACCTGACTGTAGCAGCACAGAATGAGTCCCAAGGGCACACAAAACCCAATGACACAAGCGAACAGAAGACCATATGCCATCTTGTGTCCATCAAAATTGGAAAACTCCATGCATGTTCGATGACCGGATCTTTGTTCCATGATGCTCTTGAAGAGCAGCGGGGACGTCTCAAGGAGAACCACCACCCATACCAGAGCACAGATACCTCGCACGACCCTGGTTTTCCTGAGTCTTTGACATCGTTGACGGTGCAACATGGCCAAGTAACGATCCACACTGATGCAAGTCATGAAGGCAATGCCAGCATATGTATTGCTGTAGAAGATCATGGCAGTCAATCGACACAAGAAATCTCCAAAAGGCCAGTCAAAGCCATTGCTATAGTAGGTGATCCTGCCTGGTAGAGCGATGGTGAAGAGTGCATCAGAGATGGCCAGGTTGATCAGATATATCATTGTAGAATTCATTTTCTGTTTCTTTTGACAGGTGATGCACAGGACCAGGCTGTTACCTGCAACACTTATTATAAGAACCAGGGAATAGAAAATGGGAAAGAGGATCCGAGCAGACTCCTTGTAGATGAACACATCACAAGGCTGGCTTGCATTGCTGTCATTCACTGGCATTGTGGAAAGCTCAGAAGGAGACTTGTCTGTAATTTCCCTGAGACCGTTTGGGGAAATATACATTTAGGAGGAAGCAAATACCACAACATTTGCATGTACTTAATTTTTAAACCATAGTAACCAAACAAGATATTGTGATCCAAAAGATTGCATAACAGTATAATGAAAGTGTCACATTAAATCTATGATACTCACAGTATGTTTGTTGAGTGTTTCTCTCTTTGAACTGGATGGGTATGTGACTCATTGAGTCAGTCAGCAAGCATTTCTGCTGAATTACTCCAGAACACACCCCCTTTTTCCTGATTGGTTAATGCCAATTGGGATGAGGTAAGTTAGCAGTTACTTGTAAGGTAAAATAATAATGAAAAACAGTTTCTTTCTTTCTTTTTCTTAATCACATTTAATATAGCTAAACTGTGAATACAGGTAAAGTTGGACACTTAAGATTATTTGTTTGTCATTATGTGGATATATTTCCAATACAAAAAATAAAAAATAAAAACAATATTATGGTAATCCTAAACTATAATTGCATGACATATTGATATACCATTTGGGTCATAGATTACAATGTCAGTGAATTGTTAGAGAGTGTCCCAATTTACCTGTCGTCATAAACCCTAAAAATATAATACAAAATATTATACAAATTAAACAGATATTGTTTTCCATCAGCACATGTTATTCCAACAAATTCGCTGAGGAATGCAAGAATCTTATACTTAATGTTTCAGTGTTAATGTAAAGGTCAGTGTTTTTTCTCATTTTACTCATTTTTCAGTATTAACAGAGAAGTGATAATAGTTGTGCACCTGCAATAAGACCTCTTCCTGTAGCTATTACTGCTCACATATAATCACATCTCCTGTTTGTGCAACACTGACCCACTTAGCATGCCAACAAGTATGTTGAGGTAAATTTGCAGGTTCTTACATATTCCACGTTTAAAAACATAAGGACAAATGTAACACACCCCTGGCATAGGGAGCAGACATACTGCTGACTGCAATAGAAGAACAAGAACCAACAAAAGTTGCTTTAAGTATCACGTTTGTTAACTAAAAACAAGTTGAAAACAAGCATGGTTGTGAAAGCTTTGATTTAGTTTGGGAACACAGGTAGTTTGCAGAGCCAGAGAGCAAGTCAAGCTACTGATAACATCTGTGGCTTATGACCGCACAGTACCTTATCCTCATGTTCGAAATGTAGCAGCAGTTTCCCAATCACTGTCTGATGATGAAAGTAGCAAACACAACAAGCAGATGGCACAACATTCTTTATCTTATATGCACATTTGCATAATCTTTGAACATAAAAGATACAGCTGTGCAACACTCAACAAATCTTTTGCCAATAACACACCTTTTCACATAACAGGGCATTCTTCATAGACTGCATAGTACGATAAATTGTCTACCACTAGTGGTTAGTGAAGATTTCAAAGCTGCTGTGTGTAACTTCTGCACCCCTAACAGCACCAAACAGAATTGCCAGACAGGTTTACCAAACAAACTGTCTGTCCGCAACTGTCCAGCCAAACACATGTAGGGTTTAAATCAAACTTCACTTACGCATACATACATGAAACACTTGCATACAGAAATGTGATGTCGTCACACATATATGTAAAGTACTGAATTCTCAAACGTATGCATATTAAATGCTTGCACACCCCAACAGGGGCAGTTCAAGGGTCAGTGCATATCTGGGGCTTAGCCCAGACCTCTGTGGACACATATGGGGCCATCCTTTGATGACATATTGGAATATAATACACTAAATAAAGGTTTACATTATACATATGTGAGAGTCTTAGCTTCAGATGTGCTCAAAGATGGTAGTTTTAACACTGTGTACTTTAAAACATGATAATAATAAATAAAATAAAAAAACACTATATTGTCCCTTTCGACTTTCCTTAGTTCAACACACATTGTGTATTCAATTGATAGTTTTATATCATTGATTGTTCTTCAGGTGCTTTAAGTTAGTGTGGAAGATAGCATGCTGTAAATAGGTTAAAATAGGTACTAATAAGGAAAAAATATTTGCTAGATTTGCCAAAGTTTACGAGATTGCTTTGTGTCTTAATAAAAGAGTTTAGCTAAAAACACAAATGTCCTGGCTCATGACTTAAAGTTAGCAAATTCTTTGAGCACATATGTGTATATTACTCTTTGTTTTGAGGGTTATATTTCTAAATATTTGGTACTTACTGCATCAGGATGGACCAACTCAACACAGTTTCCAATATCTCAACAAGTTACGTCCCTCATTAGTCTAGTGGAGCTATGGAACATAAACATAAACTAAAGCAGTGCTAACCAAAACAAAATTACCTCAAACAGACCACGAAACGGATTAAGTCAAAAAGAATCAGAGTTTAATTTTTTTGTGGCTATTTATACATTTGCAATATACACAATTCAAACCAAGAAAGGGGAAAAGGGAACAAGAGTGTTGCCAAATCGAAGAACCGAAGAAAACTTTAAGCAGGCTAGCTCAAGAAAGAGGAACTTATTTAATAAGACAAAAAACAAAAACAAAAAACATCTAAATAAATCTGCCTACTCTGACTAAAACAAAACTTAGGCTACAAATACACCTTATTCACGCTAGCGCCATCTTTGATTTTTGACTTACCATCTCTTCAATGGCACAAACGGTATAAAGCTGTATAAATCTCTTAGATCACATCTGATTTTCCACAACTCATGTTGTCTGGAGTTCTTTGTATACTGAATGTTCTTTGACAGATATGTTATCAATGTTTTGTCTGCGGAACGATCCAAAAACACTTTAAACTGCAGTACAGCCCATTGAAGAGACTGTAAGCCTACCCCTCACAACCTCGTTACCTATTATGTCTAAATAGGCTTAGTAACTACATGTTGCAAAATGTGCAGGGTAACCTTAAAGGGATAGTTCACCCAAAAATGAAAATTCTCTCATCATTTACTCACCCCCTGGCATCCCAAATGTGTGCGACTTTCTTTCTTCTGCAGAACACAAATTAAGATTTTCAGAAGAATATTTAAGCTCTGTAGGTCCCCACAATGCACGTGAATGAGTGCCAACATTTTGAAGCTCCAAAATCCACATAAAGGGAGCATAAAAGTAATCCATATGACTCCAGTGGTTAAATCTATGTGTTCAGACATGATATGATAGGTGTTGGTGAGAAACAGGTCAATATTTACACTGTAAGTCTTTTTTTTTATTTATCATAAATTCTCCTCCCTGCCCAGTAGAGGGCGATGCACCAAGAATGTGAATCACCAAAAACAGAAGAAGGAGATTGTGAAAGTAAAAGTGAAGTGGAGACTGACTGAGCAGAGAGGAGACTTTATAGTAAAAATAAATGACTTAAACGTTGATCTGTTTCACACCCACACCTATCATATCACTTCAGAAGATATGGATTTAACCATCAGAGTTGTCTGGAGTACCTTTATGTTGCCCTTATGTGCATTTTGGAGCTTCAGAATTTTGGCACCCATTCACTTGCATTGTATGGACCTACAGAGCTGAGAAATTCTTCTAAAAATCTTAGTTTGTGTTTAGCAGATGAAAGAAAGTCATACACATCTGGGATGCCATAAGGGTGAGTAAATGAATGAGAGAATTTTCATTTTTGGGTGAACTAACCCTTTAAGGAGTCTGCAAACAGAAATATTAATAGTAAAAAAAAAAAACAATATTGTACAACAAACGCATACAACAGGCATAGAGGTGTAAGTCTCCTCGTCTCCGCCATCTTGGGTGTTTGTATAGGCTCCCATTTCTCAGGTTCCCAGAGCTGATTGGCTGGTTACTAGATGGCTTGGCTGTGAATGGTTGTAGCAACTGCATTTGATTGAACGAATCGGACAGAAAGGACTAGAGAGCAAGACATACACATGCAGAGAAACAAAACAGAAACATACGCCCTCTACACCAAGACCGGAATGTTGACCAGACCTAGCCGCAATCACATGTTGCGAGCACTATCCTTGCAAGCATACACATATGCTTAAGTGACATCAGGGCCGGCAAAGGCGACATAGGTGGTTGCCTAGGGTGCAAAATGACAGGGGGTCTTCATATTGATGTGCTCTCTACAGTTAGGAGTATCCTACATTCTGTGTATTTGATACTGCACATCAATTTCTACATGTTTACAAGTCCTTATGTGATTATTCTGGCTGTGAAAAGCAGAACACACACTATTTCAAAGTACTTTTTAACATGTTCTCTCTCTCTCTCGCTCACCCGCCCGCTCGCTAATACAGCATGCAAAAAAGATAGACAGATAGCTCTGCAGCCAGAAAATTCAATAATGTAAGTGTAGTGGGACAGAATGCTGTCTTGTAGTATTCCCCTGGTTTTGTTTTTTCTGTTATATTGTGTATAATGGTGACTTTCCCTTTTATGCATAATATATTTTAATTCTAATGCGACCTGAATTATACCATGTGGAGAAGACACAGCGCTGTCTGTTTTATTGTATCACGCCCCCTTGGAATTAGATGGGGTTTGGTAGCCTATCACTGTGCATTCGTGGGGTATATTAGGCCGGCTAAGTGTCACCTAGACACGTGTCACGGACTAATGACCGCCCCTTTTCCAGTATCGGGCGCTTCCACTCCACTACATAAGTATACTTTTAAAAGTATGTTCCCCAACTCTGTGAATTATTATATAGAATACATGTTTCATCAGACTCATGCTTGACACGCATTGTCATTTTTGACTGAAAATGTTGACTATATCAAGACAACATCAAATATACTATGTATCAGGAAATTGAAAAGAATTTGACTGATAAAAATAGACCACGATGGAAATTTTACAACTGGGTCCATCAGATATTTATAGTACAGAGGTTGTACTAATTATAGTACAACCTCTGTATGTGACCTGTAAAGCTGGAACTTGCATGTCAATGGCAAAAAACAAACAAAATAACAACAACAACAATACAAAAATACCACAAAACGACAGCCAAAGGTGCATTTGACATTAAAATTTTATCCTCAGAGAATAACATGTGCACCACAGCAGGACTGAAAAGTGTGAAGTGTTGTATAAAAAATATTTTTAATGGAATTACCTTTTCTGTTTTTATTTTATGGTATTAATTTTACTATTTATCAAATGTATTAAATACATGTAATTGATGACTTTGCCACAAAGAAGTCCAGGCATGAGTAGTTTTGAAACAAAATTTTTTTTTTTTTTTTTTGCACAAAAAATGACTGCAAAAGATCTACCTAAACAAGGATGGCACTAACCTCACAATGTGTGCCGGACTCTTATACAAATTATACAGATAAGATATATATATATAAAATATATGTAAACACACATTCTAGCAATTTTAAACTACAGTTGCAGCCTGGCAGGGCCACAGCTGGTTTCTACAATAACTGCTCTACTGTAATTGAAGTAAATAGTTTGAGACCAGCGAAAGGTCACTAATCGTCACCAGTCGCTTACAGTTATGATACAGCTCACACAGGTCACAACACCAGTGCCTTGTGTGGACAGCATCTGCGCTCTGTAGATCAGCACTAGATTTCATGCTTCAGTATTATCAGACACAGCATTAAAGAGCTCATCCTGTTATAATAATAATAATAATAATAATAATAATAATAATAATAATAATTAATAAATAAATAAATAATAATAACTATTTACTAACTAACTAACTAAGTAACTAATTTGCCTACGAAAGTGTTTCTATACATGATATTCAATTAAGACACCTGATATGTCAATACAGTTGGCCAAAAAATATGGTAATTCAAGCCACATTTAAAAAAATGTATGAATTTGAAAACAAATTATCAAGTGGCATTTACAAGCAAATGAAGCTAGATGTTTTCTTACAACAACCCTCACTTTTCTCAGCTATTTTTGTAATTATTTTTAACAAACTATTCCCAAAGTAATTCTTAGTGGTTTAATTAGATCCCCTCAAGTTCACACAGGTGTCCCAGTAGAGTAATCGCGTGTAGTTCACTGAGTTTGACAACTAGAAGTCCAAATACGTTTTGTCTTAATTTTGTACATTAGATTTATTATTTTTCATTTAAAACTTAAACCTTTTTTTATGTGTGATATTGTTTATTTGAAGTGTTCTTGTGCTAGCTTTCTTTGAAAACAATCCAAGTGGTTTGATGTGTTGTTATCTAATGCAATGAGATAATAAGTTTGTAATATGTTTCGTCCACTAGGAAGGTCTAAATACAGAAGACTTCTTGCCAATTTATGTTGCAAGATCTTGTCATTGTGGCATGTGTGAAAGATCCAAGTTCATGGGCAATGGAGGAGTCAGGAACAGTTTGAGTATTTATTCTCTATACACACTTCAGATTGACACAAAGAAAGAACTCAAACAGAGCTTTTCGATATAGGAAGTCTCTGGGTTTTGCTGCTGGTCCTTCAGACACCACTGCACATAGCTACTCTCTCTCTCACTCTGAGGTTCTGGCGAGCCTTATCAAGTCTCCCTCTGCCAACACTATAATGAGAGACAGGTGGTAAGAGTAATTACAGCCAGTTGACAAGCCTTACCGCTTTCCCTCTCCTGCAGACAGACACATGACCCCCCCACCCCCATGCCATAGCATGCACTTCTCATATTGCAGTCTTGCATATTGAATGTAAGAAATTGCAGAGGAACTTGCAGGGACAGTTATCTGTGCAATATGCAGGGCCTGAGTCAATGTATGCCATGCTGATGGCTAAGTGACAGAAAAGGTTTTTGTATATTGAAAGTGACGACCCAGCATGAGACACACATGAAAGTCAGTTCTTAGAAGTCTGACCTTTTTCTGTTTGTCCAGAAAGGGGAGGGATATCAGGATGAAACTGATTTTGAGGAAATTATGCATTTTAAATGCAAAAACTGCTTCTGAAAAATAATAATAATCATGTAAACAGGATGCAGGGAGTAACTGTCTGCTAGCTTGAAATTCCAAATTTGTTTTAGTGCTTTTCTCTTTACTTAGGTTAGATTTAAAATGTAATTTTACTGAAAATGCAATTAGAAAGTTGCTGTATCATTAATTTACAACAGTATGGAACCTTTGCTCATAAAATGCTACCACTACTAAACATGTGATCTGTAATCCTCTACAGTATTTATAGTATTGTTTTCCATTTTATGCAGTTATCAGGGGAATGGTCTCAATCATCCACACAGGGGTCCAGCTCCTAAGACACAGATCACAGTAATTATTAATGGATGTGAAAATGCCATGCCAAATGCCATGGCTACCAGGTGCAGCCCTTGTACATGTAATATATTGACAACAGCTTGTTTAGTAAGTTGAGTAAACTTCATATAAGACATGCCAAATATAAGATGAAGACCAGAGAAATGTATTTATTGCTTGTAAGATGTTAGTATAAAATCCTTTCTTTTTAATTGAAATAAATCATGTTCATCCTTCTCTGGCCACTAGAGGGAACAGAGTACTATCCAAACCACTTGAATCTCAACACTAGGATGAGAAGTATCAGGTAAATCCATAAATGTGAAGAAAAAAAAAGCTAATAAATTAATTTAAATACACATACATGAACTATGCAAGCAATAATTACCAGCCATAAAGTTGTTTACACTATACTTTAGCCATCTAGTACTTACTTATTGCTGACAACTTTAAAAGTAACTTGCCTCTATCAAATTGAATGGTGATGTATTTTGTAGGTATATTTTTGAATGTTAAAATACTCCCTCATATCCCACCTTAATGTACAGAGAAAATAATAAGACATTCATGGAATGATTCCTCAAAAAAGTTAAACAGAGTGGCTTTGTGGCACTTTCAAAAAATTGCTATGTTTGAGCATCCCAACCAGCCGTCACAGCAACATTTGCTTAACAAAAGGTGTGAGTTTTGAGCAGGACTATTTGTTTGTCACCCGATGGAAAACAGGTGAGTGTTTGGGAAACCTGTTTGAAAACAGGTTCCCCAAACCTAATTTTTTTGTGCAATTTTGTTTGGTGCCAATAGTGCCACAGAAATTAGACGCTTCGCCTTCAAGATAAAGATAACTTTACCAATTTAAACTTTTGATGTAATGTTCTCCATACATGTAGCCTGATATGACCCCTCTGGATTACAGTCTTGCCCCATCTGATGTATTTATGACATATCTCCATTTTGTGCAACTGTTCTTTTGATCCTTGATTGTGGATTCATCCAGGCTGAATGATAATAATATGCTGAAATATCACTTTAAGAGAGCTCTCTGGGTTTGTGTGAAGAAGAAAAGAATGACTCTGGCGGGGCATTGAAGCTGCCCTGCCCCTTTCAGAGCCATCGTCTCTCCATCCAGCCCTTTGTTGGTGGCAATGGTGGTTCTTTGTCAGTGGCCTCATGTGGCTTATGTCCATTCCCATCATCGCCAATTACACGTGGCTTTCTTGGACGCACATCTCTGGTGGTGTCACTCATTTACACCCGTGTGAAGACACCCTGCGTAAATTTAGCTGCTTGTCAAATTTAGCACGTTTAGCTGCCTTTCCTCTTAGAGGCAACCAACGGCCACAGTACATTTCAAGAACTAAAGATGTTGTGAGTGTGTGAGCGCTCTGTATGTGTCGAGATACATGGTGAGAGATGGTAAAAGTGCTCTTCATATGTTTGCATGTTTGAGAGTGTAAGACCGCAGGCCCTGCATTTCTGTGTCTCAGACTGATAGTGTCTGTCAGGCCTTGCTCTGGGCTGTGTGCAGACGTTAAGGCAGGTCTGTGCTTCTCAATTGCCCTTAGCAATTATGTTATATTTTTAAACTCCTGTGGTATACATGAGATGTTGAACTGTTTTTTTTTTTTCTCTCTCTCTCTCTCTCGTTTTTGTTCAAGAAACATTTACATTTAGTTATATAATCCATGCTCATTTAAATCTTCTGAAATTTTATATCTGATGATTTCTTACTCTGCAGCAGTGTAAGAAATTTAATTTTCCATTTAGGGGCAACATTTTCCCCCTGGATTTGATGTTCAGGGGCCTTTCTTTTAAATTTGTATGAGAGTATATTTTTCTACTCATCTAAACATATTCAGTGTGTCAACCATTTATGTCATATAATCAATGTAAATAATTAAATCTCATATTTTAAGTGATTAAATGTATACCTAGAGTTGATTACTAATAAATATATCCGATGTAACAAATAAAACACAGACAAATTCATTACAGGGGCATTTATTTTCTCCCACATTTTTCATTTTGGGGGCACTTTTGTAACTTTCTGTAAAACTTCTGCACAAAGCCTTGATTTTCATCTGCAGTGCTTAATATAAAGCAACAGATTGCTGATATGCCCAAAGTAGTTTATGATTCCCATAACATTTATATATTATAAACAATATAAATGGAATCAATGTTAATACAAAGTACTATTAACATTAATAAGAATATGTTAATAATGAAACAATTTATTAAATATGCTTGGGTGCATATTTACATCCTAACAAAAGCAGAAGTAACACTGTTTAGGGAAGCCACACAGGTCTCGTGTGAGAGCTGATTCTGAACAGTGTTTCAGACTGACTGTCTGTCAGGCCTGGCTCTGGTCTGTGTGTAGAGTAAAGGCAGGTCTGCGCTTCTCAGTTGCACTCAGCGGGGAACAAGTGCTGGTCTCTCAGGGACACCACAGCCAGCTGGCTTCACACAGATGAGCCGTGCCCCGAATGTCTGCCCTTCAGTGTGTGTCTGTGTGAGAGAAAGATTTGAGAGGAAGAGCATTTTCCCTATTTGTGTGGACAAATGTTAGATTTTACCATAATATGATATATATGTATAAAAAAAAACTTATTTTATCTTTTGTAGGTAGTAATAATCAAACAAAATTTCTGAATATGAGAAATGCTAAAGCTCTTTGCTTTAGTTCTGATAGGTAGCTTTACAAAGTGTTGGTGGCTTCACACCTATGATGTGTCATCATTTACTAATATTAAAGTTATTTCAGTGTTTAGGAACTTTAAACTCATTGATGTTAAACGTTTGCAGAATTGAGGTTACTTTCATTTCATTTGACTTGCAATATGCTGAATCTATGATTTCATTTGAAAAATGGCCTTGTCAATAAATGGCCTTGTCAATACAAAAAATTCCTATAATTTTAAGACAATGGTTTGTTTGGTGTATGCATCTAGATGCTTAAAAAGCAAGCTTCCACTAACCATATGACTGACTTTCTTGTGTGGAACAATATAGGAGTCATTTAGCAGAATGTCCAAGCAGCTCTTTTCCATACAATGACCATGGCTGTCATTATTCCCCATCCACTTTCACTGTATGGAAAAAAGCAGCATGAACATTCTGCTACATTTAGTGTTTCACACAAGAAAGAAGGTCATACAGGTTTGGAAAGAGAAACCGGTAAGCAAATGGTGACAATTTGGTGAACTATTCCTTTAAGTTAGCCTGTTGTAGCTAATTTCATTAGCTTTAATATGGCGCCATTTACATGTAATGCTTCTACAGTGTTGAGTAGCTAACTACAAATAGCGATGCTACCAACTTAACTATATTTTTCAGGAGCTTGACAGAAGTTCTGCTGCTTTTAAAACAGAGTAACTTTTCCAGTAGCGAGCTACTTTTTCCAGCAAGTAGCGGTGTAGCGTGACCAAACGCATCTGCAGCCTTCCAGGAACAAACTGAGGCTCCTTTGTACGATTGGCAGACTCATGCACTGTCTTTCTTCTTCTTCTATTGTAACAGCAGATCACAAACTAAAATAGTTCATTACCACCATCCACTGGCAACTTATTACAGCTCACTTGGATAAGAAGAGATTGTCTCATGGTTATGTAAAGCGAGCAACCACAGTTTGTTTACTTTTACGAGAAGTACAGGGGCAGGTAAATTAGAAAATGATAAAAGAACACCATTCTATTCTATGAAACAAAGAATGTTTCAGACAATTTGTTCTTAATAGATAGCACAACAGCATATATAACTTTACTATATTAAATAAAGTAATGCAAAAAGTTATTATTGCCTATTGATGGATTTTTTTCTGTTCTGAATATGTTTGTATGTTTTTTCTGAATATTTTGCTTATCATCATCTTTGCATTATTGGGAGCAGTGAGAGAATAATTTTTTATAATATACGTGTACGTATATTAATATATATATATTAATTATTATAATAATTCCTATCAGGCATAACTATTTGATTTCTCCATTTCGTAGCATTTCATTAACTATTATTTTAATGTAAAATAAATAAAATGATTGGTAAAATAAATCATTTATTATGGCATGTATTATTTTGCAACAATCTAGGTTGACCATACGTCCTCTTTTTTGGACCTGAACAAAGCAAACAAACATTTGTAGCGCAACCTCTGTATGTGACCTGTAAAGCTGGCACTTGTGTGTCAAGTTTATTTTTACAGTGAAAATACAGTATAACTGAACATTAATTTAATTGTTTTTAATAAAAGTGTTAAATTCCAACAAATTTACATTTTCAGCAAATGTTGCTCATTGAAAAAAATATTTTACTTATAAAGTTATGTTTTGTACTTTATTTGTCGCTACATTTGCAACAGAAGATATTAAGTTTATGCTGCATTCATAATAATGAAGAAACTCAACAAATAATTTAGTGTCAAAATTAATCTGTAAACTCCAAAGTAGAATTTATTTTTGCTGCTCGTTCAGTTTACTTCATTAAAATGAAAGCAAACAAAATGTCACTTAGTGAAAAACACTTACGGTAGAAATGTAGTATACAAGTATACAAGTTGGGATTTCTATAACTGTAAAAAATGTCTGTAATTTAACAGAAACATAATGCAAAAATGCTACTGTAAATTTTTTTAATTGGTTAACAGGTAGTAATCTTAACATATACAATAAAAAATGACAATTTTACAGTAAAACATTGTAAAAAAAAAAAAAGAAAATGTTTTAGATGTAAAAGTACCAAATAATTAGTGGTAAAAATTGATATTATGTCTAACAAAAGATTACATGTACTTTTACGGTAAACTTTTGTAAAAATCACGGTGAAAAACAATAGTTGGACATTCCCAGAATTACCTGCGTGAGCCATCACATTTCATTGTATTTTATGGAAAAGATATGTTTCTTCTTATTTTTTTATATCAGTTATGTACAATGGGATGTTCTGTGCTATATTTTATGCAGTTTAGTAAATGTTAATTACAGAATTTTAGTGTCACATGTGTTACCTGGATGGTGTTTTGTGTTTGTGTAACACTGTGCAATGTCTATACTTGTGTTAATTTAATTATTGTTCCTGAAAAAGTCACTCATGATGAACTTTAAGTCATCATGTGGCCTTTAGTAGTAACAGTGTTTAACATTATAGAATAAAAATAAATATATAAAAAGCAGATAAAGTGAAAAACAGATATTTGTAGTTCCAGAAGGCTCATATTTGAAGTTTATAACATTTAATAATATAAACAGTAGTTTACTGTGGATTTCTTTCTCAGCATGCTTTGCATGAGACTTGATGGGGAGAGTAAATGTTAAGAGTAATTTTATGTGTTTTGGTGCAAGATGAATAAAGGGGGAGATTTGTAAGTATTTAATGTTCTGTTATGCTGAGGTTTGGAAGAGTTTCTGTAATGTTGGAGTTTTGGGGGTTACCACTGTGGTGTAGAGTCGAGCTTGAGTTTAAAAAGTCCTGAAATGAAAAGTTTCTAAATCTAAGTCTAAATGAGTTTAAAATACATGGTGGAGTAAACCTACTTTAACTCTTAGGGTTAAAAAACAGAAATTTGTTTGTTGGTGAGGCACAATAATTACAGTAAAAACATGTTGTTGTTGTTGTTGTTGTTGTTTTAATGAATGGTCTTACAATGTTTTCTATTTACACTCAAAATATGTTTTTAATTAATGGTCTACACGTTTATTTTTCTAAATGAACAGTCAAAACAAATAATTTAATTTGATAGTTGAAACATCATTTCAACTTATAGTGTTAACATGCTATTTTAAATTACTATTTAAACATGTTATTTTAGTTTATGGTTGAAAAACCTATTTAATTTTGCAGTCTAAACATTTTAATTCACTTCACGGTCTAAAACTGTTATTTCAGTATATGGTAAATGTTTGGCAGCCTGTGCTGCCATGCATTTACCATTATTTTACGTAGGTTTTTTTTTTTTTTTTTTTTTACAGTGCAAATTGTATTATGTTTTCATACTATGAGATGTTTTTTTTATGTCTTGGGTTCACTAATATCTTCTCTGTATAATGATTGAGATTTTGGGGGTTTCTCTTGTTTTGTTCAAGAAACACTTTTATCCATGTCCATGCTTTTTTTAATATTGAGAGTTTTTATGCAGCTCAGTATTTAATTCTCACTGCATTAATACTATAATCAATATGCAAGGTAATATATATTAATACAAATATTATTATAATTAATACCAATATATTAAATATATTGATATATTTTATTTGCATCCTAACAACAGCTGATTTAATAATCCCTGTGTTTTGGGAAGCCACACAGATCTCAATCTCTGGCACTAAACACGAACATAATATTTTTAAAGAAAGCAGACACCTGTCCACATATCTCAGCGATGTGTGAAAAGATGTTGCCATCTTAGTTGGTCTTTAGGATAGACTGTTTTCAGGTCATCTGAGGCAAAGCCCATATTTTGAATGTCATTTTGGCTGTTTTCATATTGTTTTATTCACAGAGTGTGGACTAATTATTCCAGTGGGACTGCTCTCCGGCTAACAGAGTGACAGTTGGCATTATCGGAGTGATCAGTCTGCTTCTAAGCCTGTGCTTTAGCCATTTGACATATATTAACAGTAATTGGTGCCACAGCCACAATGATGTTTTGTAAACCTTACGGTATTTTCCAGGAGGATGGCCAGGAGGAATTCAGTATTGAGGCTGTCCATAAATCCACAGAAATACATTTAATTTTCATCATGAACCTCTGTTCCATTAAAGCAAATCTTTCTTCTGCTCTTTGCACTTCTGTTCAAACTTGTGCACTGGCCTGAAAGTTGGTCTGAAAAAACAAACAAACAAACAAAAAAAAAACCACTTCATTTAAAGGTAGATATGTATTTTGAATCTAACATTTGTGACCTGTCTAAAACTGTATGTAATAGCCTCTTAGCTGTGTTTTATGTTCACCAGCAATGCTAGATATTTTTTTCTGCAAAGAAAAATCTATTAAGATGAAGTGTGTATTTTTTATGTTAAAACTTTCTTCTACATCTATTTAATATGCAGAGACTAAAAAGTAAATTGTAGGTTGATTTTCCGCAATATTTGTAAAGAAAGAGAGTGCCTATGTGGCACTGTCAACACATTTCATTGTTTGTTTGAGCATTTTGACCAACCTGACAAAGCAACATTGACTCAACCAGTCAATGCTGAAGTTTTGAGTTAGAGTACCAGTTGGAGTTTCGGGCAGGACTATCTATTTTAGCGACCAATTGCAGACAGGGGGAGTGTTCTTGAAACCTGTTTAAACCAACACTCACACCAACACTTGAAACCTGTTTATATAAATAAATAAATAAATATATATATATATATATATATATATATATATATATATATATATATATATATATACATTTATTTGCAATTCCATTTTAATTTCAAACAGCTTTCCCGAATACTCCATGAACTCTGGTATTGATCAAACAAACAGCTAGTTCACCCCAAACTCATGGCATTGGTAGATTCAATGTTGTTGCTCAAACAAACAGTTTCTCTGTATGCCAATCATGGGCATCTGAATTCTCAAAAAAAAAAAAAAAGAAGCTTTTTTCGAAATCAAACAGTCTGACTCAGCATTTCCCACCCCTTTCTACTGTAATGACATCATCATCCACAGTCCATGGTTGCATGCAGTTTATATAGGGTCAACTTAGGTCAGTTGCACACTTTAAACCAATAAGGAGGCCCAGTGTCAGGAAGGCTTGCATGCAAATACCTCAGTTTGCTCCCATTTTGTATATGTGTTAAAAGCACATTATCCACTCTGAGGTTCTCTAATAGTGAGGAGAGGAGTTCCATGAACTCAAGCAGGTTCCGCAGCTGCCAGATTGTACAAGCATACACAGTGGAGAGATGTGTGGTGACAGCACGCCGCTCATTAAACCTAATCAGCATCATGGGGTGACAACTGGACGACTCAAGCCTTGCCCAGTCACTCGGCCACTCTTTGTGGTCTTGTTGCTGGTATCAGGGCAACAGCGGGCATGGATTTTACTCTCCGGGCTGTGATGGTGATATCCATTTCAGTGTGCCTCGCCACCTGACATGCGGAATTCCAAGTGTGCCTGAGTGCTTTCATCACAGTCTCGTGTTCCGGCATCTCCTGCATCTAGATCACTTAGCCTCCGACAGGCTTGCCCTGAGCCATAGCAAGTCTCATTTATGGAGCCTCAGACACTGAAGAAAACAGATGTGTATTGATCTATTCATAGGTTAGTTTATATAATTCCTTCTGCCTCAAAAATCATGTGTGATCCCTGTTAGTGTTATGCCTTGTGGGCCTTCACATTTAAATGAAGGTGTCTCAATCAGCGGCTATATGTGGTCGGAAATTAAAACAAACACAGAAAACTTATGTTGTACCTAAAGAACTTAATATTTTCCAGCAATTCTGATTAGTGTGTGGCAATGCATTATGAAATCAGTAAATTAAGTTTCTGATATCCTGCTGTAAAACAACAAATTGTGTATCTCTCTCTCTCTCTCTCTCTCTCTATATTTATTTATTTTTTTATTTTTTCTCAAGAAGGATAGCAACAGCTTTACTAGTTTTAATATTGTTCCTCCTGCCTTGTCTAAAGCCCTTCCAAAAAACATCACCTCAAGTTCAACTAGATGGTGTTTCATTTATCTTATAAACAAATTTTGAAATTGATAATTTTCACACAGGCTGATTTTGGCAAGAGGCTAAACCCGTACCTCATGTTAAAATAAACTGTTGTTCATTTTTGTAAAATTTGATGGGTAGTTCCCTTGCCTGCCCCTGGCTTTACTCGAAAAAGCATACAATATTACTTATACTACTGTATTTCTGCAGTATTTAGTATGTGTACCAAATTTTCTGGATGCATGATAAAACATGATCTATTACATTTCTCAAAATATGCAGTGCACAACAGATTGCACTGTGCAGAAAACTACAGTATATCCCTCCCATTTCCAGTGTGACAAATGAAGTGGAAGTACAGTAATTTCAGCAGCATTCTCCTTTTTTTTAATAATTAATCGGACTGCCAAGATATATATGCCAAATATTTTTTATTTTTTTTGGAAAATGAATTAAAAATGCAAAATAACCATATTTATTATAGATAATATATGGATGTGACTCACAGAATTAAACATGTTGCATTAAGAGGAAATGAGACAACAATGGAACACAACTGATTGACATCCATTTTTTTTTAAAGGCTTTTTACAGAATGTTCTGCACACTGTGCTGTAAGCAGTACGCTATTCCATTCCAAACTTTGTTAGTAAACGGAATTGCTTTTCTTCATGCGATGTGTGGAAACCCATGGCATTGACTGGGATGTGAAAAAATGGGAAGAAAATAAATGGTGCCAGATTAAACCCCATCTGCTAAGTTGCTAAAATTTTCTGAAGGGCAAATAGTAAGTGTTAGTGTACATTTTTAACGCCTTGTCAAACTTCTGCCACTTGAACAGCCCCCAGTGGTGAAAAATGGAAAACAAATGTTCTGCTGACAGCTTTTTATGCCTAGGGTGAGAGAATATTTATATCAGAAAGGTGCAAACATAAAAGCTTTATAGAGCAGCTAGTAAGTGCTAAGGGTGAATTGAGACATTCAAGCAAATTTGGTACCTTAAGCACTTTAAAGTGTTAATTATGTTATTTTATTAGCTGATGGATGGACACAATGCAAATACTTCAGAGACAGTGTGAATTGGTCTCTAGCTTGAGGAAAAAAAATCTGTGAACCCACTTCAGTGACTTTTAGGTCAGCTGAACCCAGTGGTGTAAGGCAGTGGCGTAACTTGGATCCTATGGGCCCCAATCAGGTCCCCCTTGTTTGTCTTTGATGTTGGGACAGCAATCGTTTTCTCCGGCAGGCCCTTAGTTGTTTTCATCGCTCCCTTTCGGGCAGCTGTCCCGGTCCCCAGTGTAGCCTTACTGGTGTAAGGTGATTCATCCGCTAAGTGGGAGAATATACCTAATATACAGTATTCATTAGCATTCCCATTCATCTCAAAGGCAGTTTCTTGGACACTGCCTATTTGATTTATGGGCACTCAGTAGCCAATCACCTGAGCCATTAATGTCATGTGACTGAGAACTCTGAAAACACACAACACTGGTTGGCTGATTGTATCATGCAAACATGCCTTAACTATTAGCTATCCTACCAAATATTGTATGAGCTGTGACATCAAAAGTGGTAGACAGGGAAAAATAAAATTAGCGGTGTTCATTGGTGAAAAATCTATTTTAACAAAGACCTACTAATCTTTGTGTGTGTGTGTGTGTGATTTATATTTTGCTCGCAATCTATTTTATTTAGTCAGAATACATGGCTACTTTGAATGGCCAGTAGTGAAGACACATTATGTTTAAAATATACACTGGCAGCCAAAAGTTTGGAATATTGTAAAGATTTTTCGGAAGAAAATTGGTACTTTAATTCGCCAAAGTGGCATTTAACTGATCACAAAGTATAGTCAGGACATTACTGATGTAAAAAACAGGACCATCACTGTTTGAAAAAAGTCATTTTTGATCAATCTAGACAGACCCCATTTCCAGTAGCCAATCACTCCAACACCGTAATTTAGTAATTTACTAAATCACTTTAGTAAATGCTAAATTGCTCATTTGGAACTAGAAAATCACATGCCATTAAATCAAACACTGCTGAAAGCTATTTGATTCATTAAATGAAGCTTAACATTGTGTTTGTTTTTGAGTTGCCACAGTATGCAATAGACAGGCATTTCTTAAGGTCAATATTAGGTCAAAAATGGCAAAAAAGAAATAGCTTTCTCTAGAAACTCATCAGTCAATCATTGTTTTGAGGAATGAAGGCTATACAATGCTTGAAATTGCCAAACAAATGAAGATTTCATATAAAGGTGTACACTACAGTCTTCAAAGACAAAGGACAACTGGCTCTAACAATGACAGAAAGAGATGTGGAAGGCCAGATGTACAACTAAACAAGAGGATTAGAACAAGAGAGTATCTAGTTTGAGAAATAGATGCCTCACATATCCTCAGCTGACAGTTTCATTGAATTCTACTTGTTCAACACCAGTTTCATGTACAACAGTAAAGAGAAGACTCAGGGGTGCAGGCCTTATGGGAAGAATTTCAAAGAAAAAGCCACTTTTGAAACAGAAAAACAAAAAGAAAAGGTTTGAGTGGGCAAAGAAACACAGACATTGGACAACAGATAATTGGAAAAGAGCGTTATGGATCTTAACCCCATTGAGCTTTTGTGGTATCAGTTACAGTGGCGTATCCAGGACATTTTTACTGGGTGGCCAAGATGGGGCACAGACCTAGTGTGGGGTTTGCGATACCGGGAGAACCTTTATGAATGGTACATGATCAAAATGTGTAAATATTGCATTGCTTTGCTTCAACATTTACACATGTAGAATAAATGAATTCTTAAACTCATGTTAGCATTCACTGAATTGTTTGTATTCAATATCAGACTGTTGTTTTGACATTTGACAGTTTTCTATTCCTGTTCTATTTCAACCTATTACAGTTGCTGGGAATCTCTGGTTATTTTAACATAACATCCATTTTTAAAATCAGTAATTGTTTAGGAAAAGTCAGTTACACATTTTTAAGAGCTATTCTCATTGTAGATAATTAATCTGCGTATAACATCAGGTATAGTGTATAATCATAAAAAGATACAAGTACAGGTGGTAACTGATTGAGGCGCAATTCAGTCAATCATTCATTCATTCATTTATTAGCTATAACTGCACTGTCCAGCAGAAATATTGTTAAATTGGGTACAAATCAGTGTGTGAAATTGGCTACGAGGACTTATAGGTGTCTGTCTGGAAACCCCAAAATTGCAGATTGAGCTCTGAATACAGTAAAAAACAGGTCTGGTTCAGGTCTGGTGAGTTTGCTGGCCGGTCAAGCACACCAACACCATGGTCATTTAACCAACTTTTGGTGCTTTTGGCAGTGTGGGCAGGTGCCAAATCCTGCTGGAAAATGAAATCAGCATCTTTAAAAAGCTGGTCAGCAGAAGGAAGCATGAAGTGCTCCAAATTTTATTGGTAAACGGGTGCAGTGACTTTGGTTTTCAAAAAACACAATGGACCAAAACCAGCAGATGACATTGCACCCCAAATCATCACAGACTGTGGAAACTTACCACTGGACTTCAAGCAACTTGGGCTATGAGCTTCTCCACCCTTCCTCCAGACTCTAGGACCTTGGTTTCCAAATGAAATACAAAACTTGCTCTCATCTGAAAAGAGGACTTTGGACTACTGGGCAATAGTCCAGTTCTTCTCCTTAGCCCAGGTAAGACACCTCTGACATTGTCTGTGGTTCAGGAGTGGCTTAACAAGAGGAATACGACAACTGTAGCCAAATTCCTTGACACGTCTGTGTGTGGTGGCTCTTGATGCCTTGACCCCAGCCTCAGTCCATTCCTTGTAAAGTTCACCCAAATTTTTGAGTCAATTTTGCTTGACAATCCTCATAATGCTGCGGTTCTCTCGGTTGGTTGTGCATCTTTTTCTTCCACACTTTTTCCTTCCACTCAACTTTCTGTTAACATGCTTGGATACAGCACTCTGTGAACAGCCAGCTTCTTTGGCAATGAATGTTTGTGGCTTACCCTCCTTGTGAAGGGTGTCAATGATTGTCTTCTGGACAACTGTCAGATCAGCAGTCTTCCCCATGATTGTGTAGCCTAGTGAACCAAACTGAGAGACCATTTTGAAGGCTCAGGAAACCTTTGCAGGTGTTTTGAGTTGATTAGCTGATTGGCATGTCACCATATTCTAATTTTTTGAGATAGTGAATTGGTGGGTTTTTGTTAAATGTGAGCCAAAATCATCACAATTAAAAGAACCAAAGACTTAAACTACTTCAGTCTGTGTGCATTGAATTTATTTAATACACGAGTTTCACAATTTGAGTTGAATTACTGAAATAAATGAACTTTTCCACGACATTCTAATTTATTGAGATGCACCTGTATATATAACTTTAGCTATTGAACATATACATCTATAAAACTCTTTACACACCCCCGTCATTAAATCAGAAAACATGGCATTTCATATTTCATGTCAATATAAAGATAACAAGCTGAATGTGGTGTAGGGTCTAACTTACTCTTTAACCTAGCTACTGTGACAATGAAAAAATGTTTTCACATTCACATGGAAATTCAGGATAAATTAAACGTTAGATTAAATGAACATACCTCTCAAATAACAGCTTTCTTTTTGACCACAAATCGACGTCGTCAACTCATTGGAAGTTGGAGGTAGATGCTAGCTCGTGTCAGCTTCGTGCTTCTGACCGACCATTATACTCCAGACCTGGCGCCCACTGCCCGCGACCTGCGGCACCTGCCTGGCCGCCCGCGGCCTGCCCCTCCCCCCACTGATCAAAGATCAGCTCACACAGCTTCAGTTCCACCACTACTATAATGGTCAGAAATATAAAACTGACTCTGGGTCAGTTTGGCTCTAAATCAACAAATGACCTGAGATCTTTGATTGACAGGTGTTTCTGTTGGTTCTTCGTTCTTATGTTGATGAACATGATGAACTACCAATCAGTTCTGGGGTGGCCACAGGGTGGCCAATGAGATTTCAGGGGTGGCCCAGGCCACCACTGGCCACCCCCTAAAATCGCCACTGATCAGTTAGACTGTAAGGTGCATGAGAAGTGCCTGACAAGACAGCTACATCTATGGCAAGTGCTACAGGAAGTGTGGGGTGAAATGTCACCTGAGTATCTGGACAAACTGACAGCTAGAATGCCAAGGATCTGCAAAGCTGTCATTGCTGCATGTGGAGGATTTTTTGATGAGAACTCTTTGAAGTAGTTTAAGAAGTTCTGAAATTTTTTTTCAAATTGTAATAGTAATTTTTAACGTTATTAATGTCCTGACTATACATTGTGATCAGTTGAATGCCACTTTGTTGAAAAAAGTATCAATTTCTTTCCATAAGAGCAAAATTTGTAAATTATTCCAAACTTTTGGCCACCAGTATAAATATAAAGCATATAAAAAATAAATGGATGGTTTAATGGTTTAGTGGGGGTGCTAATAATATAATAAAATTGCGTAATGAATTCATAAACTGCAGCTACAAACTTGTATCTAAACAACATGCAGTTTCAGCCATCTATCATTGTTTAGATGCAGACGTGCTGTGCATTAATTTTCTCAATGGTATTCCACGTTGCCCAGCTCAGGACACAAATTGTTTACTGATGAAAGTAATATAGCTTATCTACTAACAAACTATGACAATTCCAAAATAATACTTTATAAACACACACACACACACACACATATACACCTGAAAGATGAAATATTTGACCATTTGATTACCTTGACCTGTACTGTACAGCACTATTATCATCCATTTATCATCTCTGCTCATAAAATTGGGACTGTCTGGTCACGGAGATAAAAGGGTATCGTAGTTTAGATGCTTATAATTATTTCCTTAGGAGAAAGGGCTGTAATATTTGATCACTCCCATTATAATTAATGAAGTTGATAACCCTGCAAGCGCGTGACTTGTGCAGCTTCATTCTTTATAATGGGAGCGATCTATAAGGTCACTTTTTGAGCACCTAAAGCAATACTCTTACTTAACTAGCCAGCTAGACTCTTCTAAGCAAACTTTCAAGTAGTTAACAAAAATAGGTTCACCCACCATAGATAAAATGTGTGCTACATACAGTGCATCCGGAAAGCATTCACAGCATTTCACTTTTTCCACAATTTGTTATGTTACAGCCATATTCCAAAATGGATTAAATTCATTATTTTCCTCAAAATTCTACAAACAATACCCCATAATGACAACGTGAAAGAAGTTTGTTTGAAATCTTTGCAAATTTATTAAAAATAAAAAACGAAAAAAATCACGTTCATAAGTATTCACAGCCTTTGCCATGACACTCAAAATTGAGCTCAGGTGCATCCTGTTTCCACTGATCATCCTTGAGATGTTTCTACAACTTGATTGGAGTTCACCTGTGGTAAATTCAGTTGATTGGACATGATTTGGAAAGGCACACACCTGTCTATATAAGGTCCCACAGTTAACAGTGCATGTCAGAGCACAAACCAAGCCATGAAGTCCAAGGAATTGTCTGTAGACCTCCGAGACAGGATTGTATCGAGGCACAGATCTGGGGAAGGGTACAGAAAAATTTCTGCAGCATTGAAGGTCCCAATGAGCACAGTGGCCTCCATCATCCGTAAATGGAAGAAGTTTGGAACCACCAGGACTCTTCCTAGAGCTGGCCGCCCGGCCAAACTGAGCGATCGGGGGAGAAGGACCTTAGTCAGGGAGGTGACCAAGAACCCGATGGTCACTCTAACAGAGCTCCAGCGTTTCTCTGTGGAGAGAGGAGAACCTTCCAGAAGAACAACCACTTTGCAGCACTCCACCAATCAGGCCTATATGGTAGAGTGGCCAGACGGAAGCCACTCCTCAGTAAAAGGCACATGACAGCCCGCCTGGAGTTTGCCAAAAGGCACCTGAAGGACTCTCAGACCATGAGAAACAAAGATTGAACACTTTGGCCTGAATGGCAAGCGTCATGTCTGGAGGAAACCAGGCACCGCTCATCACCTGGCCAATACCATCCCTACAGTGAAGCATGGTGGTGGCAGCATCTTGCTGTGGGGATGTTTTTCAGTGGCAGGAACTGGGAGACTAGTCAGGATTGAGGGAAAGATGACTGCAGAAATGTACAGAGACATCCTCGAAAACCTGCTCCAGAGCACTCTGGACCTCAGACTGGGGCGAAGGTTCATCTTCCAACAGAACAATGACCCTAAGCACACAGCCAAGATAACAAAGGAGTGGCTACGGGACAACTCTGTGAATGTCCTTGAGTGGCCCAGCCAGAGCCCAGACTTGAACCCGATTGAACATCTCTGGAGAGATCTGAAAATGGCTGTGCACCGACGCTCCCCATCCATCCTGATGGAGCTTGAGAGGTCCTGCAAAGAAGAATGGGAGAAACTGCCCAAAAATAGGTGTGCCAAGCTTGTAGCATCATACTCAAAAAGACATGAGGCTGTAACTGGTGCCAAAGGTGCTTCAACAAAGTACTGAGCAAAGGCTGTGAATACTTATGTACATGTGTTATTTTTATTATTTATTTTTTTTATTAATTTGCAAAGATTTCAAACAAACTTCTTTCATGTTGTCATTATGGGGTACTGTTTGTAGAATTGAGGAAAATAATGAATTTAATCCATTTTGGAATAAGGCTGTAACTTAACAAAATGTGGAAAAAGTGAAGCGCTGTGAATACTTTCCGGATGCACTGTATGCTACAGTTGTTAGTACTGCTGCGTGTACCCAGCCGTCTCGCTACACTGCTTCGCTTCCTGAACATCAGGTTTAAATGGAGACTTGTGTTAATGTCCTCCTCTAAACTATTTTGAGGTGTTTCTGAAGTCTGTGGTCTTTTGTTTCATATTAGATAGCATTCTGTTGTGATCGACGTTGATGATCAACTTCAAATGGTTGCTACTTTGGGCCTTTACTTGAGCACATAGCCTAATTGACTCCTCTTCCCCCCCTCAGAAATATAATCAAGACCATAGTGTTTGTATTATACATACACTCACATTTTAATCTTATTTAATATTTTTCAGATTTTTAATTATTTAAAATTGTACGTATTGAAAGCCATTTTTTGACATAGTTGTCTGGCTAAATTAGTAAAAGAATGCAAGAACAATGCAATGAAGCCTCCTTCTATATTTGTTCAGGTGTCCCTAGATTGGAGCAGAAAACCAGACAAACTAACCCTGGCTAGCTTATTGTGATAATTAATCTCTATGTAAATGTATATATGTGACAAAGTGGTAAAAATTAAAGGTAAACTCTGACACACAATACATGAAAAAACACTGATACACAAGAAATACAAAAAATAAAATAAACAATGTATAAAAAAATGTATTTACTTTCAAAACCTAGTGCCCATATTGAGTGACTGAATGATTTATATTCATTGTTATGTGCTTGAAAAAAAAAAAAAAAAAAAAAAGGGAACTGACCTGCTTCTGAAAAATGTGTTTTTTGTATTTTAAATGTACTTTTAAAATATGTGTAAAACAATATACAAATGTATTGTATTAATGTATTTTAAAAATTATTATGCTTTTAAAGAATAGTGGATACTATTGTATCCTTGATACCAGCCTTTACTTGAACAGGAGGACTGCTCTTTTTGCTTTGTATTTTGGATCACTATCATTCTGAAGAGAAACTGCTTCCCAATTCGCTGATGTTCAGCAGTCATGTTAACTTTTAATTGATCTTTTGACAAACTAAAAAAGAATAACCTCGTCATTCACAGAGGGCTACAGTTAGGCATCAGAATAATTCTTGCTCCTTTCTGACAAAATGACATCATCATTATCAAAAACCAAAAATTTAGAATTTTCCCTTATTGCTTCATAAAACTTTCTGCCACTGTTTGAAGCTGCATGCTTTTTAGAGGCTCCAGTAAATAATGACCATTCTTGAGCTTTGGACCCATCATATGTTATGTCATATTCAAAGAAATCTTAGGGTGCAGAATAAGCCCTCACTGGCGCCTGCAATAATTAGACCCAATTTGTCACATGACCTGCTTTTATGTGTCCAGTTAGTAGAGTAAAACCTGTTTTCACCTTTCCCCTCATCACCAGCGTGTGCTTGGGGACCCATGTATTCATGCTCACCCATGGGTTTGGCAGTGGGGCATGTTTCTTTGCCCCAATAATATATTAATAATCAGATACTGCCATCACTTGTCTTGCTGTCGTTGTTTGCTTGTTTTCATAATTCACGGGTCAGTGGAGTGGCATTTGGTGCATGTCCCCTGTGCAAGTCATGTCTGTACTAACTAGCTAGTTGTGACCACTGTGAGACCATGCTGGTGACGAGACGCTTTCATAATGCTGACCGTGTAAGTGACAGCAATATAGGGAAATGCAAAAACTGAATATGAATAATGGATGAACTCATATCAGTTCATAGATCACATGAGCATGGTACATATTGAAATAAACAAACATATTGTCCTTGTCTGTTTGATGAGGGGGAAGGTCACAAGAGGAAAAGACATAGAGAAAATGAAAGAAAAGAAAATGTATCTAAGGGAAGGGTCACACTGCAGAAGTGGAAATGGTAGTATAACAATTAATGCTATGTAAGAAATGCAATAGCTATAAGAAATGCCAATGTACTAAATGCATCAACTGCAATATTACATTTAAATTAAAGAAATGTAGTATATGCATGCTCGCTCAAAAGATGGCAGGTACAGAACGGGCCATTTTTCAAATTCACTCTTTTATTTTCTGTCTTTTATAAATGTGCCTGAACCTGCTCATTAATTTAGTTAAATGAGGTGAGAAAGTTGTTTTCGGGTTTGGATGGGGGAGGGGGGCTCTTGAAAGCATTTCCTGTGATTTTGTTAATGTGCAGACCAGGTCCACCAACCCTGACTGCAAGCAACTACTGGGTCAACGACCACAATCTTGCTCTAAGTCTATGCTCTACTCCATTTGCTTTGGGCCTCAAGGGCTTAATGTTTTGTGACAATGCCAGTTATGCTCAAATCACTGAAGTTCTAACAGTATGTGTGGGTAGACTTGGTGCAATGGCTGATCTTATGCATAAACCTAATGACAAACTGATCTATTTTAAACTACTATGACTCCCTAAAATAGCAGATTTTAGTTGTATCTCTGGCTTAGATATCAATATCATCATCTTTGTATTGGAAATCCGTGCAAGATACCTTCCCAGGCATTTGTCTGTTAAAAGCACATACTGTATCTGAATTGTTGCTTAACCCAACCAGTGACCCTGCCACATGCAGTCTCTCTCCTTCTGCCCAGATTTACCAGTGCACATTTCCCCTTGGAGGCAGATGATACAGGGTGTGTCAAAAAGGGCCACTACAACCAAAACGCAAACCTGTTATTCACAAATCCGAAGGCTCGCTCCATGGCTGCTTACTCATCTGTTAAAAACAGAGTGATCTGGAAAGTTTGTATGCGAGGCCTTTTGACAGAGCCCTGCTGCTCTGTCAGTGCAGCACATGCTCTAGGCACTGGCATCCCCTATTGCCTTCCAGGTCATTGAGTAGCCGCAGAGGGGGGTCTGCCCCAAGCCCCATGACAAGCCTCTGATTCGCAGCTGGATCTGTAACAAGGTATCATAGTAAATGAGTCGGTAAAACATCACTGAACTGAGGAGCGTGACAAATTGCCATGATATCATTTGTAATACTTAATGTGAGTTGTGTGTGAAGGTGATCCAGTAATGATGGAATCTCTCCCTCTCTCTTCCCGTTTACTCATCCTCTGCTGACATCACAAAAGTGAGATTTCTGCTAATGCAAGAAGGCAACGAATAAACAGTCTTGGATTTGCATGTTTACAGGTTGTAGGTGTTGTGACCATGACATGGGTTGTTTGTGACATATTGGCCTCTTTTAAATAAGGGTTAGGCTCTTCATTATAAATGAACAGTGATAATGTCACAAACTGTGTTAGGTCTTCACCATGGGATAACAGTACAGCTTTGGCAGTTTTCTGGAAAGGGAAACCCTGAATTCATAAATTTAAATCATCATCATTATCAAATTACAAAAGTTAATTAATTAAATTCATTTTATTTCATTATACATTTAATTATTACTTTAATTATTAAATTTATATGTATATACATTTGTTGGGCTTTGATTTGATAGTTTGACATTTCTAATACTGTTATATAAAGCAAATACATTATAATCTCTTAATATCAAATATATGTGCAAATGTTTATTCTTTCTTTATCTGTTTTAAACCCATATCCATCTCATTTAGTGAACTTAATAAAACACATAAACATCAGATTGATAAGATATTTATTGATATGCAGTATTATTTCACATATATGAATAATATTTACATGTAATTGCATGTGTGTCTGAGAAAGTTATCATTAAAAAAAAAAAAAAAAAAAAAAAAAAAACTAACAAGCTTCCTGATAATCACAATGGATATCTTGGGTCTAAATGTCATGGTTTCCTACCAAATCCAGTGACATTTCTGTGATGGGACATACTCCTGGTGAACATTTCCAACACTGGCACAGCACTTCATGGCACTTTTAAGGAAAATGTGCATTTTTATTATAGGTTCCTAAAAGAATCACTCATGAACAATATTTATCATGTGGACTTTTGTATAATATAATGTGTTTGATATGTGTTTTTCCTTTAAAAGATTTTGGTATGTTGATCTTGTCTATTAGACATTTTAATTAGTAATAAAGAACATTTACTTTCTTGAAATGTCAGGGTTAGGTTGTGACTTTCCATCCAAATATTTTGTCCTCCATGTATTATTCTTTAATCTCCAGCTTCAGAGTTGGCACTATTTCAAGATATTCAAAGAATCCAGACATCCAAGACACCAAACCCTGCCACTGTCCATTTTTACAATTGTCTATGTACTCTATACTGTATATTTTTACATCAAAACATAATATTCACTTTCTTTAAAAGGCAATTATACGATTTCCATGTTTTAGATTGCCATCACATGATGCTGATGATGTAAGCTATCAGATTCGGTAAAACAATTTAAATTTGAATGACTTTCGTCAGATGGCACAGGCCCCCTTTTTGGGGCAACCGAACTCTGGCTTCTTTTGGGGGCTCAGTGGTTTCTAGGGAAGACCAGAATAGAATTCATGGATCTTGCTGTGATCCAAAGTGTGCCAAATGCTATCAAAACTAAATTAGCAGACAACAATTGAGGTTGATAAAAGGCATTGAACAAGAAAAAGGATTTCCAAGGAACCCATGAATGGAATTTCATACTACACTACCGGTCACAAGTTTTGAAACACTTACTCATTCTATATTATAATTTATTTATTTTTTTTCCACATTTTAAAATAATAGTAAAGTCATCAAAACTATGGAATAACATAAATGGAACTATTGGAATTATGTTGTGACTAAACAAAATCCAAAATAAATCAAAACTGTGTTATATTTTAGCATCTTCAAAGTAGTAACCCTTTGCCTAGAATTTGCAGACATGTACTCTTGACATTTTCTCAACCAGCTTCTTGAGTTATCACCCTGGGATGCTTTTTAAACAGTACTGAAGGAGTTCCCATCTATGTTGGGCACTTATTGGCTGCTTTTCTTTATTATTTGGTCCAAGTCATCAATTTCATTATATTTTATTTATTTAATTTTTTTATTACATTTTAGTTTTATAATGAAATAAATTAATATGGTGGCACAATTATATTTTTGTCTACAAAACTAATTGCAAACATTTAAGCATACACCTTCAGATCAAAAGATTTTTAAGATCATGAGAAACATTTCAGTCAGGTGTTTCAAAACATTTGACCGGTAGTGTATATGCAATATGTTGAAATGAGTTTTCATTCTACACTGTTGTGTTATGGTATTGTTGTTACAGCCATAGTTTAAGTTATCTGATGTGCTATTGTTCATGTGTACAATTAATGGATGCATTGAATTAATGTTCTGTCTTGGATATGCGATTTGTTCCAGAATTGTTGAAGCTATGAGAGGTTTTTCTGACAACCATTAAAGCAAACAATGTCCATAATAAGGCTATAATAGGAACTAATCACTGTGATAGCAATATCATTGATGGTGAACAGCAGGTATGTTTGAACGCAGTGGAAATATATATGCATTAATTTTTGCCAGCTAGTAGAAATACAAACACTGATTAGACATGAACAGTATATAGACCTTAATGATGAATGATGTATTGGTTTTGATTGCCAACATGCAACATTTTTACATAGCCTTTACATAGTCTGACATAGTTTGCTCACTTATATTCTAATGGTTGTAATTAACTGTACTGAGTTATTTTAATTTAATTTTATTTATTTTAATTTAATTTTTTTAAATATTTTTTTTAAATGCAATTTTCTTTTGGCTCTTACAGAGTTCCTCTGCTTTAAGCAATGCTGTGTACAACCTCTTCATAGCCAGAGAAAGGGTTTTTGAAACTTGACATTTCCTCAGAGTCCCCTGCTGACTTAATCATGGCAAATATTGCGTGTCATTTGTTTGCCACGCATGGACCTGGCTGATGGTAGTAGTAGTAATTCACCACCGCTGTGCGTCAGCTCCTGGAGCGCAATCCTGTGATGGTGTCGTGCACGTCAGCACATAGACATGACAACCAGGATCATCACCAAACTGAGGCTATGTTTAAAATGGAATACTACTGTAGCCTATAATGCACAGTAAACACTGTACACTGCCTACTATTTTTTTTCTTAATTTTTTTAAGTATGTGAAATAGTACGCATTTCGCAAATATTAATGTTTAAAAAAATATGCCATGTATGCTATGGAAGGGGTGGACGATATAAGCAAAAATTTAGATTGCAATATTCTTGACATTTTTGGTTTATATATATATATATATATATATATATATATATATATATCTCTCACAAATTAAGCATTTTTATTTAAAGTGTATCACAAAACTTCTCAAAAATATTGAAAGTTCCTTTTTTATTCAAAACAACGTCCAAAGTAATCGTAGACCTGTCATGTCTATTGCAGTAAAACAACTTTTTCAATAAATAAAATATCTCTATTTTATCTACCAGGCATTGTTTTTCAACCCCCTGAAGCGAACCCCTCCGTGACATATTTGTTTAAGATTTAGCATTGACACCTTTGGTGAATATATACACTAGATATTAATGCACGGTTGACAAGGTTATTTTAGAATTTGTGAGGTAATTTACTCAGTGCAACCGTGTTCTTTACTGAGATTTTAAAACATGGACAGATAATTCCAAAATGTCCATCGTGATATAGAGCGCTCTCATCCATGACCGTGAGACAAAGGCACCTTTTAATGCAAAAAATAATGTAAAAGTAACTAATGACGGATAAAATAACATTATTAAAGGTGCTATATGTAATATTTTTACTGTACTAAATCATAAAATGACCATAATATGTCATTAGAGAATTAGGAATCATGCTAAGTTGAAATACTGGCTTCTCCGATAACAATGCTACAGCCATTATATTCTACTTTGAAGTTTCCATTCCAGGCCGGAATTTCTGTTTATGTTTTGGCCAGTGTGATTCCGCCCATTACCCACTCACCAATAGTATTTCGACACCGATGGGTTGCCAGATTTGTACAAGTTTGCAAGCAAACAACACTGCGTGCTGCAGCCATGGAAGCCAGCAAAAGAACTGGATCAGAGATAACAGATTCCACCCAACCTAAAAAGCCTCGCCATCCGTCTAAAAACCACCATGGCCAGAGGCGTAGTAAAACAAGGATAAATACTGGAGATGCCTCTGGAAGATGGAGACAGCTTCAAGCCCAGAAATCCTTTAAAACGGATGCTGAGTAGGCTAATTTTCATGTCAAAATTCTGGCAACCTGCATGAAATTCGAGTCTGGGGCGGGGCAGACAACTGTCCAATATTTTGAATTTGGATTGCAGTACCCATTTCAAACGCTTGTTGTCAATCTTACATATAGCACCTTTAAAACAACACATTGTCACATTTCTACCGGTATACCGATTTAACCGGCATATCGCCCACTCCTACAACAAAGTTGTTGTCACATATCCTTATTATATGCATGTTTTAATTTAGTTTGTGAAATAAAAAAAAAAAAAATAGCATTTTAATCCAATTGTGTGTAAAAATGTATTAACTCGAGAGTCAGATCAAATAATAAATTACAATATAATCGAGGTTTAAATAAAATTAATTAAATATCGAGGTTTGTTTTACTTCCGGTTGTGGCATAGGAGGGTACTCTGGTCATATACTGCAAGTAGTCATCTGCATACATAGTTAAATTCGAATACGGTGCACAGAACAGACAGTTTATACTGCAGAAATAGTAAGACTAATATAGTAGTTATAAACATGTTCATTTAGTTTGAATAAAATGAAAACACATTCATGATAATCAAGGCATGTTGTATGGGGAAAATAAATCAGTTGGGTGACTATTTGGCTGCCATATAAATGTAAAACTACATAAGAAATAGGTTAAAAAAATAGAAATAAATAAATAGAAACGTATTAATGAAGAGAATTATTTAGAAAAGTGCGTTTTACTATTTTTTAGTCAAGAACATATATGTGGTCTGGGACTTTAAATCAGAAAGCTGCGGTTCTTTAGAGGCACCTGTTTTTCTCTTTGGCCAATCAAGATCTTTAACTTTACATACTGCGACGCCGGCAGCCAATAGGAATGTCTTCTGTTGAGAGCTGAAAACATGGCGCTGCGCATCGGTTTTGCTGGCAGAAGAGAAACAGTGCTGTAAGTTTGAACTGACTCGAGATTTCTGTTGTCCTCTATTTATATTATATATTGTACATACGTGACACTGATCGATTTTAATGTGCATTGCGTGCATGAGTTATGAAAGAACATCATTTATGAGTAAGCAGGGAGAATTAAGGGAGAATAAGACAAAAACACTTTGAGCTTGACATTGACATTCAAGCTTGTCTTTATCGCTCTCCTGTCTTCCAAAACGCTTGCAAAGCTTTAACATGGTAGCTAACATTATTCTCCGCTATGTGTCTTGTGTAGTTATGTCAGAAATATCAAAGGTGTTTTGATGAGAAAGCAAAAGTTTGATGTCAAAAACAATTTCTCAGACATGGTCAAACAGATGTCCTGCATATTAATCAGATCAAGAGTGGCACATATTTAAGCAAATAAACAATGTATTAATTGTATAATTGTAGTCCAAACTAATATCTAAATACCATCATATTTATGGTATGAATTACATTAGTAGAAAAAATAGTAAAAATAAATAAGCTAATGAATAAATAAGCACTAAATTAATTATTCTATTATACTCTGCTCTACTCTATTTACAGAATGCTTGGGCTTTCTTGGAATTTAGAAAATGAAGCTTTGACCCAAATGAAGCACTAGACACTGTGCACTTATACAAAACAATATGCACTATGGATGTAGTATCGTCCCAAATGGAACACTTACCCTGCGTCCGAAACCGCGTACTGTGTGTACTGTATTTGGTGAAGGATGCAATTTATGACTGGTAAAACAGTACAATCTTTAGCTATGCATGCGAGTAGTATGAATGGATTTCGGACATACTTCATCGGGGGACGTGGGTATTGACCCTTGACCCGAATATATGATGTAATAACAAAAACCGCAGAAATAATCATCTCTGGTTTTGTTAAACAAGCACCATTTAAGCACAAGGAACAACTTTCTTACAGTTGAAAAGAGCTGTCCGACTCGCGGTTCTCCATCGTTCTTTTAAATCCAGTGTTTTGAACGTGATGTCGCCTCAGCTCTCGAGGGATTATGGATCGTAAAGTGTCCAGTCGATGCACACTTCAGAATCCCACCGGAAATAGTTGGTCATCTGGGTTTTTCTTGCTTACTGCTTAATGAGTACTGAGTATTTGGACATACTACTCTATTGCAGTGGCGGGCCGTGCATTAAAAGTCTGGGCCTTCAATGTGATTCATGCCATTAAGAAAACACAGTTTCACAATGAATAAGACACCCTATGCCTTTGGGCATCATACATTATGTTGCAGCTAACTAATAATACCAATTGACATTTTAAAAACACGTCCACGCACGAAAGCCAGAACTTGAAACAACACTTAATGCTCAAGTAAGCCTAATTTTAACTGCAGCATGACTGTTTTGTGAAATGAATGTCTCCCTAACAGACATTCAAAAATCATAATTTTTCATATGAATCTACTAAGGAGGTCTATAATACCTGGAAAAATATATCTAATAACATTTGCGATTTAAACGTTGCTTGCAATAAATTTCGTTTCGTCAGGGTACACAGTTATGCTGCGTTACATTCAAGTTGGATGTGGGATATTCCTACTTCTCAGACCATAAATGCATTCCATTCCCCGATATTCAGAAGATGATGTTTAAGGAAACAAAACTGCAATGCTCCCGTTCGCTTAACAAGGGTTTGACTCTCATTAGAGATGTCTCCTAGCAAACCAACTGATGTACGATTATCAAAAGAGATTATAATTTACCATGTTTTATGTGGAAATGAACTCATTTATCAATATTACTTAATAAAGTGAATGTTTGTCACTTTGTATATCTCCCTGAGTGTTGACATGTTTGTGGCATAGTGCTCCTGCATCTCGGCGTGTTGAGAATTTCTGCACAAGCCTACAAGTTGTAATTCTGACTTCAAAATGCATTCCATTGCACTTTTCCTAGTAGGAAGTTGTAAAATCCAACTTGAATGGAATGCAGCACTGCTTTTCAAAACTGACACTGAATGCTCCAGCAGCCTAATTTACACTTAGAAAACTCCTGATATTGCTATAACAATACAAAAAGCACTTACCAATTTGCTTGAAGTGAAAATCAGTCCTCCTTTCCTGATTAATAAATTAAGCAATCACACGGTCATGCAGAACATCTCGTGTTTTTAAATCCACAAGGATCTCTTTCTCAATGGCGATAGCGGCAGTGATGACAGTAGACTCCTCAGCAAGATATCACGCTCTTCGTTTTCAAATTACGTCACTTAAAGCATGATTGCGTCACTCAAGGCCAGCTAGAAGGCCTCGACCAGGACATATCCTAAAGATCACACCCACCAAGAACAAATAAATCAATCTGACTGGCTGATGAATCTGACAATCTGACTTTAGTTGCTGATTCATTTGCACTGTTGAGGGATTCTGAAGGCCTGAGGGGGTGGAGCTCAGACTCGCGCGCTGCAACAGTTGTCACGCTTCGCTTGTAAGCATCAAGGAATAAATTCTGACTGGATAAACTCTTTGTTTTTCTCTATTTGTTTGTAGATTAATTAAGAGTGGAAAGCGATTAAAAATACATGGGTAAAAAGGTGATTGAGAGTGAAAGGATGAAAAATATGTATTATTCGGAATGTTAGGCTAGCAGCGAAGGCTTTGCTGGCCCTGAAAATTCGCCACTGCTCTATTGGTATACAGTTTTTGGCATACTATATGGGGAAGTATGGATATTTGGACACAGCGTTAATATTTTTTTTTTCATGGAAGCATTCGTCATTTAACACCTGACGAAAGTGACTTTCAAATGCATGTGATGTGTTGCCGCTAGCTTTAGCACGTTAGCCAAACTCAGTTAAACACACATCTAAAAAAATAATGTACATATTCACACAGTGTGGTATGATGGTAAAGCTTTCAACTCACATTTGCAAGGTGCTGTCTTCACTAAAGTTTCGCTAGTTAACTAGTCACAGTCTCCATTATTTTTCAATTGTTTTGTCAGACCAGCATCGAAGCCAGGTAAGTCCACCCCTTCAGTTATGTACAGCAAGCCTCGAGAGCTGAGTTCCACACTCCATTTTGATGGTTGAAGTAGGCGACATCATCCGAGTACTCATAGTACATTTTTTCGTTGCATTTTCAGTGTTAACATACTACTCGCACTACTAACACTACAAAATGGTGAAGAACAGTGCCGAAGTGTACCATTTGGGATGCATCTATAGTTTACGAAGTATTGGCTGAACAGTTGTATAAATTTTCTATTTTAGAGTAATTATATAGGTTATATTTATCTTATTGTATGTTTTTATATAAAATAGTTTTATATATCCATCAATATATAACGCTATTTTATAGCTGAGCATGTTTTCAAGACATTGTTTAAAGTGCTGGTTTTGACAAAAGATGATTGCTAAAAAATATGGGAACATATGTGAATTGGATGTCCTGAAGGTGCTAGAATGCTTTTCTCAGCTTTATTTTGATAGTGTTTAACATTTAGCCACAAATGAATATTCTTCAAACATAAATGCATATTTAAATAAATTAGAATTTTGTCTTGCATAAGGTAGTTATGTAGGCTAAAGAATTACAAAAAGTTAATGAAAATGCTTGTTTTTTTTTTCCTGTGGTGTTTCAAATAAGCAGTCAAAATCTGTCAAGCAAATTAGTACTGTATTTCTGCATGGTACATCTGTGTCTACTTCCTTTTTAGTGACTTTAACGAGGGACTTCAAACAGTTTAAATGTCACTTACAAAGAAGGCATGGTTTTAAGGTCCCAGTAATCTGTCCGTATTGGGCATTGGTCATCGGAACATGGTGCCAGGTGGCTATAATTCATAGCAGATGAATTCCCAGAGGCGCTGTACTGATCGGCCTGCTAATCTATTGTTTGAAGTGACTGTCATGCCAGGGTTTGTCATATTTGCAGTTAGTATGTGAATATGAGGTTTTGATGCCCGTGTTTATCTCTGATCATTAAACCTGCAGTTCACATTTGTTAGCCTTTAAAGACAAATTAATTTGTTTAGCTTTTATTTTATTTTTCTTGTTTATATCTGTTTGCCTGGGTAGATGTTGAGGTATTACAGAACTAGATGATCATCAGTTTTCTATTTGTTTAATAACTGTGTGAACTCTTGTGTTTTCGTTTCATCCTTCCACAAAAGCCACAATGCAAAGTGAGTTGGCTTGGAAGGAAGTTTGAACACGTGGCTAACTGCATGGTCTAATTCTGAGGCCTGCGAGTGGAATGTGTATGCATGTTTTATGGTGAGCCAAGTGCCACTGGCTTGGAAGCAGACTGGGATATGTCACAAACACCCTTATGTCAAAGATGCAACGGCACCCCAGAGGAAACATGGATTGCAGCTATGAACTCGACAAGTGATGAAAGTAGCCTAGAGCTTGTCAATTATACTTCCCAAGCCTGGACCCTATAAGTTAATGGCAGCTTCCCCTTTTGGGGCCTGCCAAGGCCTTATAGTACTGGTTATAAACCCATGAAGTGTAATGCGCTACTATAACTTTTTCAATTATGAGCAACTGTGCAAATGCCTTTGCATACCTGGAAGCAATGGAAAGCCATTTTTGAGTTTTTTTTATTTTTTATTTTTTATTTATTTTTTTTTTTTTTTGGCAAACTTGTTTATTTCTAGCAGGCTTTACTTGTTGAGCATACTGGATAATATGTGGAATTTTTTTTGTTAATGAACTTCTGTAGGGATCCAGTCCTGATGGTGTTGCCTATATGTTTATGCCCTATTTGTAATGATTTTTAAATTCTACTCCTTTTGCTTAATGCTGTAGCCCAAAATATCCCACTGTGCTTTGCACCATCAAGTTAATTGTTCATATTATTTGCTTTTAAATTGCTACTGGATCAAAAATACATCTTCAGCCTGTGTTTGAATTTAATATCAACGGCGTCTGCAGTGCATGAAAGGGATAAATTAGGGTTGTTGTTGTTTCCTGTTTTAATATTCTGTGTGTGTGTGGAAGGACTGTGACATTTCCGAACAAAGTCAACAGGAGAGGACAGATCATTTTAAATGTTCAAAGCCACCGGTCCCCCTCATCTGGTGCCTTTTAGTGAAGGTGCTGCCTTTGGCATCCCATAGAAAAATAAATGAGTGCTGAGTAAATAGTGATGTGTTGACAACTCATTTCCACATTGATTGGTGCCGGTAACAAGAGCAGAGGTGTGTGGCCTTAATCCAATTAGGAAGGAAATCCTGAGCCTAACTGTAACCAAATTCTACCAGCAAATCGGGATTACAGAATATGGACTGAATGGAGTAACAGCTTTTGTATAGAAATCTCATCTGACCCTCTGTGTTCAAAGCAAGCCTGAGGTTATTTTAGTGTGGAGTAAGTAAGGCTGCTGGCATTCCCCTCATAAAGTGTGTGAGGTTTTTCGTCCATGGTGAGACATGTTTATTTGTCTCAGCCGTTCACGGAACCAAAAAACATGACTGAGTGAAAGAACAGTCGGGTTTTCCAAAAAAAATAAATAAATAAGCATCTTCCTCACTCGTGTATTTCAGATCAGTACATCAATAAATCGGTCTATTACCTGTTGTTGACCCCCCCTAAATTGGCATTTGAAATTTGTTACAGAGCATTAACTTAACACATGTTCTGAGGGAAAACAAAGGGGAGGTAACAGGATTGGCAGCCAGCTGAGTAAACTGAATGTAGAGGGATGGCAGTTCGGAGAGTTCTTGTCCTGGAGGTAACTGAGAAGTTCCATACGGCCAACAGATGGAGATTTGTGCTCTGAGTCCCTACCGACCCAAACAAGTGGCTCTGCTCTTGCATTAAAAGCTTTGATCAACGGAGGGTCTCGGCCAGAGAGCGGCTCCTCAGATAGCCCATGGAATCGCATCTGTGTAAACCATTCAGGAATGTGTGAACAAAGCAACAATAGAAGCTTGTTCCAGAGCCAGACCTCTGAACTCGTGTGGTTCACGGATCGAGCTTGCTGCTCGGACTGAATGAACAGTTTTGGGAATTTACATTGTTTTTAGACATAACAGCAATGGGATGTTAAAACTTTGACTTTGTTTTGCAAGACAATTATTATTAGAATTTAAAGAGTTGTCTTTGATGAGAAGCATTGTTACAGTTAGATTTAGCTGCACATTATCAAAAACAATCAGTCATTTCTTCCAATATATATGGGAGAGTAGTGCAAGATGTGTCATGTGATCATATATTTATAAGGAACCCATCATAGATGGCAGCCTGTGATTGAGAGTAACTCGTGAGAAAAGTGATTTTCATTGCAGTTTTTAATGTTTAACACATTTGATGAATTCTATGTAAAAGCCAACTTATTCAGGTCTAAAAATGTATACTGTGTAAGACAATGTTGGTAAATTGCCAATGCATAGAACCATGTAAATTTTTTGGCTTAAGTTTAGCCATGAATTATTCCAAAATGGTAGCAGTGTGGTAATGTGCATCAGATGCTTCAAGGTAAGCTGTGTGAGTGATTCTTTGCCTCCGAATGCAGGGAATACTATTGCAATAATTATTACCATTGCAAATACTATTACAAAGTTTTACAAATATTTTATGTATAATTAATTTATATTGTGTATAAATAATCTAAATTTTATAGGAATATTGCGGGTTCAATACAAGTTAAGCTCAATCAATAGCATTTGTGGCATAATGTTGATTACTACAAAAATCTATTTTGACTCATCCCTCCTTTTTCATAAAAAAATTAAAAATAAATTGCTTACATTGAAGCACTTACAATAGAAGTGTATGGGGCAACGCGTTAACGTTAAAATACTCGCTGTTTCACAACTTTACAATTTTGTTTTACAATAATTAATGTGCTTTTATAAGCTTTACTTTTCTGCCTTTTAAACCCTTCAAAAAATTTGCCCAATTCACTTCCATTGTAAGTGCCTCACTGTGACATCGTTTTTTACTTTTTTTTTAAAAGAAAAAGAAAAGGAGGGACGAGTTAAAATTTGTTTTTGCAGTAATCAACATTATGCCACAAATGCTATCGATTGAGCTTAACTTGCATTGAACCTGGAATATTCCTGTAAACCTTGTTCTCTATTGACTGATTTATGAAAATGCAAATGATGTTCAGCAAAATAAGACTTTGGAATGGGATTGTGCATTATTTAATAGTTATTTTGTTTATGTGCATATTATATATAAATTATTCACAGTGATTCAACTTACCTGTTGGCATGACACAGCTTACCCCTAATGTGGGGCAAGCTTTGTCACTGGACCCTTTTTTTGAGAAGTCAAATTTCAAAGACTTTATAGATGCATTCTTCTAATTTCAGCTGATTGCATACTTCACGAAATATAATTGGGCATATTGGTTTTATTTCTCATTGACTACATGACAACCTAAGTAAAGTGTGACACCCCATTCTCCCCTACTAATTCAAAAGACAGAAAAAACATAAATAGTAATTTTGTCTTATAAATAACAGCTATGACTGATGTTACACAGCTCTCTGAATAGTCATGATGTTTACAGAGAAACAGCCTATTTATTAGCTGCCTATTTTTTTTTTCTTAATACACGTTTCATTGCCTGCTTGACTCAACAGACTGATTCTGAGAAAACATTTCTCAAGAAACCACTGACTCGTTGCTTGCATCAGGTAAACTGGCTGCAGTGTGTGGGTTGGCTTGCATGATCTCCTGCCACAGCATCTGCCATGCTTAGTTCGTCATACTCCAGGCAGAGCTCTAAAAAGACACTTGGACTGGCCAACCTCTGCTGGGTATGCCACGCTGTGCCAAGATCAGCCGTAATCACCATGCATTCCCTGTCTAATAGATCATGGTTATTAACTTTAGTGCCAAGTTTACAGCAGACAGCTGAAAGAATTGTTTGTTGTGGTTCAACTTGGATGCTCAGGTTCAGGGCAGCAGTACTCTCTCTGTCCCCATGGTGTCAGTGTTTGCAGTGTTCTCAGTTTGATAATTGCCCTTTGATCATATACCAGGTAGGTAGCCTTGCAAGTCAATTAAAAGTTTTAAGTTCCATTTTATTGACAGGCATACCCTTGTATTCTTCGCTTGATTTCTTTCTCTCTTTTTTTTCCCCCTTTAAAACAGTGCTTTGGTAGTATAAAATATAAAGTATATATTTTATATACTTAAGGGAAAAAAATGAAATAGAATTTGTGAGCTGGATTGTTAATTAATGGCTCTGATTTAAAATTTATTTGGATGGTTACAAGCTCTGTTTAGACTTTTAATCAGTTTACAACCACCATTGTGTCCATTTATTTATTTTTTAATTTTTTTATTCAAATTCAGTATTATGTGTATGTGGCTGGCATATGCCAAAATACTTAATCTACGACTGCTTCATCTCCTAAATCACTAAAGGCTGCAAATTTTATGTAGAAACACGGATCTTAAGTTCTGATTTAAAGGCAAGAGCAAACAGCACTTACGGTGAAATTAGTCTCCGGCGATGAAGCGTGCAATGAAATGATATCCATCCTTTTTTAATGACTGAATGAAATATTAAAAGAACATAAGCAATAAGAGGAGAGATTATAATAGGAGCAGATTTCCCATGGTGTGGCACATCATGTAAATGGGGAGATCGGAGCCCTGAGGTTGGGCCCAACTCCCTCTCTCTGTGCCTGTGAGGTTCCACAATCCCACCAATGTTCCAGCATTCTCATTAGCTTTGGAAATGAGCACTTCATGGTTCAGGCTACGCAGCAGGAGGTTTGAGCACTGCAGTTGACAATGTTTGGTGTGATAGTGATAGGTGGCGCTGGACATCCTGAATACCACCTTCTTGACTTGAATGGTTTCTATATCAGAGAAGTGTCTGTCTATTTACAACCGGGCACACCGTATACTCTCACAGTGTTTTAAAGTGCTTTGGACTTTTAAAAAACCAGTTGTAATTTTCGCATTGGTTTAAGGCTCTTTCCCCACTGCATTGGATAAAGTTTTGCAGTCTGAAATAGAACATTTGCCTCATGTTGCTATGGGAGTATTTTTATGGATTTGAATAAGTGATTCAATGTTAATTTTATAGTAACTGTTAAATGTCAAATTTAGGTTATTGGGTCTCTCTTTTCATAATAGACTATTAATGCCCTGGGTTTGTGTTGTTCGTGTAGAAAACGGCTCCTGCCTGTGAGTTTTCTTCTCCCTTAGGGAGCCATCTCTTTTTAACACCATTTTATCATATGAAATCAACACAGTTGCTGTCAGATTCACAAATATCCACTGTTAACTGCATGCACAATTTTGCCAAAATAGCCAAGCTAGTAATTCATTCTTCCAATTTTTCTTATTTGTCTGTTTGTCCGTTTATTTATTTATGAAAGCCTTAGATGTGAAAGATCAAGTACAGATGTATTATTCATTTGGAATAGCATATATACTGATTTTTAATGTGAAATTATTTTATTTCTGATTTTGGATAAAAACTGACAGGACCAGAACTGAAAGTGACCAAAAAATCTTATTAAAACACTTTATTTTTGAAAGGTTTCCTGCCAGTTTCAATTTACAGATAATTAGTTATTTTGCCAATAATGCAATACACCTCTCTCCAATTTGATTTTCAAGGTTTGACTGAACCTGATATCTTTTCAGGTATTCACACATCTGTGGGATTTAGAAGGAGCTTATCAGTTTATTCTACTTTCAGCAGACATGTGTTAGCATGACGTACCTGAAAACAAGTACTAATTATGGGTATCACCCCCGCAATGATTACACCTTACTTCCTCTTTCTCTTTTGCTACTCGTACACTTTTCTTTGTGTCTTTTAGCTTTACCTTAAGGCAAGGCAAGTTTATTTATATAGCATATTTCATACACAGTTGTAATTTAAAGTGGTTTACATGGAAATGATAAAGAAAATAAAAGAGAAGAAAATAAGAATAAACATAAAAAGACATAATAATTTAAAACTGAGTTCGGGGCACCCCTTCAGTGGAAACGCTGAACAGGTACCCCAGGGATCTGAAGGTCGATCACCCCATCACATTGAAACAGCCACCCCTATGACCTTTAATAACCACCTTCCTGAGGTCCTAACGTCTATCACCCCGTAATCTTGAAGCAACTAATTCCTTAAGGCTAAATAAAGTAGTTTGTTCCAATAGGGCCTTTCCCACTGGCGGTAAAGCCCGTTTTAGGTACTTTTCCCCAGGACTAGTGCTAACTTTACAATTCCCTTAACAGAAATAACATATAAAAAACAAAGTATCCAAAGAGAATCACCATTCCACATGTGCGTTTGTGTGTGTGTGACTTCATGGGGAGACACAATTTGAGTTTTCATCGCATCTGTACTGTGTGTCCAGGGGCGGATTATGACTAGCAAGGTCCCCAGGGCCAATTTTCTTGACTACCATTATTATTCTTCCATCGAACAGCCCTGCAAAGGCATCATTTAAGCCTTTTCAAAGTGTCCAAAAATTCCCTAGACTACATTACATTGACAGAAAGTTAAAATGAGCTACGAGTCTGTTTTGGAATGCTTGTAATTTCAAACTTCAGTTGTCTAAACTTACAAGAACTTTAATCTGCTTTAAGATGTTCTCTTTTCTTTCTTTCTTTCAAACCTGACAAAATTTCTAACTTCAAGCATTTAAAACTATTTTAAACTTTAAGACAAGGTTTTGTCAGACCAACATTATAGTTTGTCTCAACAAACTTTACATATCTAGTTAAATCAGTACTTTTTAACCACACAAAGTAAAATATCAATATTTTATTTTTCCCAACCACGTAAGCAAAGTCATTTTTTGTAATGTAGTGCAAACATGCAGTTATAACTATTAATAGTATAATATATTCTTTTATACAAAGAATAAAGCTTAACCATATAAAGCCTAACATATGAAATAAGTCAGAAATGTATATATTTTTAAACCTGTTTAAACCTATTTTTCTACAAAATAATGACATTTTAAGCACGTTGCTTGAATTCAATAAGTACTAATTTTGAAATATCAGTAGCAAAATAAACGTTTTTGTTAGTTTTACTTGAAAATCAGCAAAGATTTCACAGTAAAAAAAGCTGAGTGCATCAAAACATCATGGTAGCTATTTTGGAAAATTATATAACAAGGTATTCTACTTCCAGTACAGCATGAAAACTTTCACCAGGAGACAGTAGACCTCTCATACACATCGTGGTGATGATGTAGAGGCTTTAGAAAGTAATGTATAAAATATGAAATGCACGGCGTTATAGGGTTAAAGAGTTTCTACAAAAATATCATTAGAAACAGGAAGGTCCTATAAGAGAACTGGGGGCACTCATAGTCACAGGGCTCTGTTGAGGGGGCCTTGCATAAGCTCTGGGTGCCACATATTTAAACCTATATAAACATTTGTTTTCAAAGTTGATGGGCCGCAAGACCTTGCAGCCCAGGGCCCCCCCCAGGCCCCTGGTAGTCAAGGGCCCCTGCGCACTGGCCCCGCTGGCCCGGTCCGTAATTCACCTATGTGTGTGACTATAAAGCAAATAAAGTGATTTCTGGATTACTACATTTACATTACATTTATTCATTTGGCAGACACTTTTATCCAAAGCGACTTACAAAAGAGGAATACATTGTAAGCGAATCATCTTAAGGAGACAATGGTACAAAAAGTGCTGTATTATAAAGTTTCACTAGCATCAGAATAGTAGTATTCAAGACAGATTAAAGTGCAGCAAGAATTTTTTTTATTTTTTATTTAGTGACTGGTTAAGTGCTCATGGAAAAGATGTGTCTTTAGCCATTTTTTGAAGACAGAAAGTGAGTCAGCTTCACGGATGAAGGTCATTCCATCAACGTGATACGATGAAACCGAAAGTTCGAGAAAGTGTTTTGGTGCCTCTTTGTGTTGGTACAACAAGGCACCGTTCCTTAGCTGACCGCAGGCTTCTGGTGGGAACGTAGCTCTGCAGAAATGATCTTCGGTATGCTGGAGCAGATCCAGTGACTGTTCTGTATGCCAGCATCAGAGCCTTGAATTTGATACGTGCATCAACCGGCAGCCAGTGAAGAGAGACAAGGAGTAGTGTAACATGCACTTTCTTTGGCTCATTAAAGACCAGACGTGCTGCTGCATTCTGGATCATTTGCAGGGGTCTAATTGTGCATGCAGGGAGGCCTGCAATGAGAGTGTTACAGTAGTCCAGTCTAGTTATGACAAGTGACTGAACAAGAAGTTGTGTGGCATGTTCAGAGAGGAAGCGTCTTGTCTTCCTGATATTGTAGAGTGTAAATCTACATGATCGTGCTGTTTTGAGATGTGGTCTGTGAAATTTAGTTGGTTATCGATGGTTATCCCTAGATTTCTGACTGTTTTGGAAGGTGTTACTGTAGTTGAACCCAGCTGCATGGTGATGTTATTCAACACCATGCAGCTGGTTGGCTGTAAAGACAAGGAGTTCAGTCTTGTCTGGGTTAAGTTGCAGGTGCTGTTCCTTCATCCAGGCTGAGATGTCTGCCAAACGGGCAGAGATTCGAGCAATCACTGTGGTGTCGTTGGGCTGGAAAGACAAGTAGATCTGTGTGTCACTGTGGTAAGAGAAACCATGTGCCTGAATTGATGGGTCCCAATGATGTTGTGTATATAGAGAAGAGAAGTGGCCCAAGCATTGTACCCTGAGGTACCCCAGTAAATAGCTGATGTGGCTTGGACACCTCACCTCTCCAGGCTACCTTGAAGGACCTACCTGAGAGATAGGAATTAAACCAGTCAAGCAAGTCAGTGAGTGAGTATTTCAGTACAGTCATTAAAGCCTTTATCGTAAAAGATTGTGTTGATAAGTAGGTTTATAGTGCATTTTCAACATGTTGTCCGCTGAGTTCAGCATGTGTTACACGATTAAACAGCGCTTTCGCTGTCTCATCTCTTCACTCCGGCTGCAGTACGGAGTACCGCACGCGTGGCACACATGCTCTGTTTAAACTCTGTTGTTTAATCCATTAACTGATAAGGCAGCTGTCTACGTTTTCCGATGCAGCCAAAGTTTGTATAAAACAGCCTTAAACAAAAAAAAGTGTAGCTCCGATCCTGGTGTCCTTCATCGGTGTTGTTGTTTTTGGTGCTATTTAAACGCGCATGCAAATAACGTCAGAATGTCAGCAGCTAGTGGCATAGAGTTTAGTCACTATTAAGACTTGTCCCTGCAGAAAATCCATTACTCTGGAAGCTTATTCAGGTCAGCTATTGAATTTTTAGCTAGTGATTGACCAATTAGTTAAATCAGCCAGGCCAATAAATTGCCTCATAATCGTCAATTTTAAGATTATTGGCATATTCAGAAAACTGTACCTGCGTGGCCTTTTAACAGAATTGTTCCCCCTTATGTCTGTTCCAAAATCTACTAACAGCCTTCTCAATAGGTAATTCACAAAAATCATCTGAAAAAATAAAATAAAAAATTGTGCATTTTGAATAGCCTAAATATTGTTAAGAAATATTTGTAATAAAATGTGTACATCTCAAATGCCATTATTAAATTGTTTAATCCTTTATTATGCTAGTATATATTTTATATATAGCATTATTCAACCTGGTCTCATAATTAACAAGTGGTAATAATTAGTGCGAGAAATTTTAAAATTGTATGACTTTTACTTCCAAAGAGAAATTTAAATGACCCAACAAACAATTAAGTTTAACCCCAAAACTTAAATGTAACCTAAACTTAAGGTTTAACCCCTTAACCAAACCCTAAACCTAACAATGATTTTAATAGGGAAATAAATGTTATGTACCACAGGAGATAAAAAAAAAAAACCCATCAGGTTATTACAGGTAAACATCAGTCATTTGTATTGCATAAATAAATATGGAATGAATAACCAAAACGTTTCTTCACTGACTTTTCCTTTAGTAAAATAAAGTGTTGAATAGGAAGCTAGCTAAAATGTGATAACTGTATTATATTGATTTTAAAATCTGTCTCTATTTGAATGAAAGACCTACCTCTTCTTACAAGCCATGTCATGCAATATCTCATGTTTTCTCCATCTAGTTCTATTACATCTAATTACAAGTTATCATGACACTATGCTGCATTCTTTCTAGTTATTGGTATCAGCAGCGACCATATCGGTCAGCCGCTAATCGTAACTACTGTACATTCCCCTCCTGCCCTTTACCTGCTGGATGCTCTCTATTTAGAGTGCCTGCTCTTGATAATATCAGTCCATGTATCCTATCCTTTTCCCAGAGGGTTGAATGGGTGCGGCCTTTGGAGGTGGTAGCCGCGGAGGCAAGCGATACTGTTTACTTACTCCTCTTAATGGGGAGTGTGAAGGGTGTCTGTTCACGTTGCTGGGAGTAAGGGCTAGTGCTGCAGCTCATTAGAACTAGGCCAAGATCCTGCCTCACACAGGAACTGGACTGAACCGAAGACACCCCACCTCATCACACTTGAGAGAAATCTGTCCTCATTGAACATGTCTGTCCACATCACTGACCCTTCAAGATGCATGTTTCCAGGCTCAGCTGCCTTTGGTTTGGTTACAGTTAGTTTCCCTCCTACACACAATATTTGTTTGGTTAGTTTTCATTTGTTAATTGTTTCCAGATGGAAGCCCTCAACTTTGCCTGCGTGGCTTTCAAGTTCCCAGCGAGCGTTTTATAGTCTTGGCTTGAGCGCTTATCCTGTTTCCTAGACTCTGCTTTATGATGGGCACTTATTTTTTTTTTTTACCTTGAAACTGGGAACAACTGTCAAAAGCTGTCTGCACTTTTCCAGTGTGAAAAGGTGCAGTGTAGCTTTGTTGTGATGCCTCGAGGTGTACCCCAGGTTTAAGGGTCACTTGTGAAGATAGTGTCTCATTCTCTGCAATTTATGCTTGTATTGGGAACCAGCCAGAACCCTTTGTTTCTGGAGGTGCAGTGAAATGTGGTCCTTTTATTATGAGGAGGACAGATGAAGCTAGAAAACTTTTCCCATGGCTGGATATAGGCACCGTTAAAACCACGTCACTTATTTACAGGAATACAGGAGGTCAGTCTTAGCTGTAAACGAGGGGGGAGATGGCTTGCCCATCGGATGCGGTTAAAACCAGGGGCCTAATCAAGCTCTCCTCTACCTTAAGGGGGGTCTTTTCTTCATTGCCTTGGAATGACTGTTTCTCTTGCATGCCAGTTCCATTAAAGGTTTAGTTCACCCTCAAAATAAAAGTTCTGTCATCATTTACTTACCCTGATGTTTTTCTAAACCTTTATGACTCTAGGAATGTTGACACTACCCTTTTTTTCCCAATGAAGACAGAAAGTCAAATGAGTTCAGAATGACAGGATTGTTAGTTTATTTCTTTTTGTGTGAACTGTCTCTTTAAAGGAATGCTCCATGTTCAATACAAGTTTAAGGGATAGTTCACCCAAAAAGGAAAATTCTCATCATTTACTCACCCTCAAACCATCCCAGATGTGTATGACTTTCTTTCTTCTCCAAAACACAAATTAAGATTTTTAGAAGAATATTTCAGCTCTGTATATCCATACAATGCAAGTGAATGGGTGCCAAAACGTTGACACTCCAAAAAAGAAATAAAGGCAGCATAAAAGTAATCCATATGTCTTCAGTGTTTTAATCCATATCTTCAGAAGTGATATGATAGGTGTGGGTGAGAAACAGATCGATATTTAAGTCCTTTTTTGCTAGAAATTCTTCTCGCTTCCCAGTAAGTGGCGATATGCATGAAAAATATGAATCACCAAAAACACAAGAAGAATGTGAAAGTTAAAGTGGAGACTGACTGAGCAGGGAGGAGAATTTATAGTAAAAAAGGACTTAAACATTGCCAGTTATATATATATATTGATCAGCCACAACATTGGGGTGGGATAAGGGTGAGTAAATGAGAATCAGTTTTGGGTGAACTAATCCTTTAAGCTCAATTGACAGCATTTGTGGAATATTACCATAAAAAATGTTTCAACTCGTTTCTTGTTTCTTGTTTTAAAAAAAAAAAAAAAAAAGAAAATCTGATTACAGTAAGGAGCTTGCAATGGAAGTCCATAAACATAAAATAAACATTGCTCTAAATGTGTAGTCACAAGACGTAAACATTATACGTATTAACTTAAGTGTGAAAATTTACTGCCATTTAACAGGTTACAGGGTTTATTGACACTATGTCGTCATGACAATGAAGTTGTAATTTTGGATATAATTTTACACTAAGGTAAGCAATTTTATCACAGTAAAATCATGTCAACACCTAAAATGTTTACGTATTACGTTAGGTTTTGAAACAATGTGTTCATTATTTTAACGAATATGGACTGGCCCCATTCACTTCCATTGTAAATGCTTTAAATTAACCACAATTTTTGCTTTTTTTGTAAAAACGAGGGATGAGTTAAAATAATTTTTTATGGTAATCAACATTATGCCACAACTGCTATTGATCGAGCTTAACTTGTATTGTACTCGTAATATTCCTCTAATGGTGTTTTTTCTTTATTGCCATTGCATGCCAGTTCCCTTAATCTTATGTCTGCCTTTTATTTAACCCAGAGCTTGAATGACAATCTCCACAGAGTGCAGCCCAAACAGGGTCATTGTGTTGTAGCAATATGTTTGCATTGCTAAAGCGACAGAAAACCCGTTCTCCCTTACAGCTTTCCCTTAGCATGGAGCTGGTATCAGCGTAGAGGTGTCAAAATAATAGCAGTGTGATGACTGTGTCAGGCAGGGCTTATATCGTGTCAGTCTTAATCACGGGATCATTGTGTTGTTAAGGTGTAGCACTGTAACGTCGTCTGCCCGGAGGCTGACCCTGGGATGAGGTGTGACTGTATAGGCTTTGTTTTCTTCCTGACCACGTTGTCTGTTTAATCTTGTCCCTGACTGCTCGGCGGCTTGGGTCGCTAAATGGACAGCGACTCTTGGCTGCACTTCTGCTGAACTGTGTTATCATGTCATACCTTCCTATAAATAACTGGGAATCCTTAGGCATTTAAGAAGTCAAAACATTGAACCTGGAATACCCTAGCATTGCACATTTTGGATGTCCCTTATTTAACACATCTAAATCAGCTCATTAGCAGAGGCTCAAAGACCTGAACTGGGTGTGTCATATAAGGGAGGCATCCAAAATGTACAGCGCTGTGGTACTCCAGTTCCAGAATTAAGAAATCACTGCGTTAAATGACAACCAGGGCTGCGTTTCCCGATAATGATGGATCTTGGCTCTTAAGAGCGTTCTCTATGTGCTAGGTTACAAAAGTTTGTTCCTTTTTTATATGCATTTCCCAAAAATGCACTTAACATGAACACGCGAGAATGTGCTTTGCATGAAACTGTACATAAGTGTCTGTTTGTGAAATGCTGAACTGTCTCCTAATTGCCTGTAATTGTAACGTCATTATAGCTTTTTACGTAACTTTAAAAATACTTCGAATTTACCTTAATCTTTGTACATAATTACATATTATTTTATGATCTATTACTTGCAGACAATAATTTTTTGCACACAGTTATCTTTGTTCATCTGGCATGTGTTTGCAATTCACCAATTCATCTGATAGGTAAGGTGCAAGCTTCAAGGTTCAGTGGAGTCATGGAGACGATAATTTATTTTTAATTATTGAAATATGATATAATATAATAGGCCACTCACAATGTTAGACATCTGCCACTTTTGGGCGCGTTTGTAATGTTCAATGTTAATGTGTATTTCCTTTTATTGTTTTCAGTACACAGTCAATAAAAGCATATATATGCATGAATTCCCAAAGTAGATAAACAGTATTTGATTTAAACGTGTTGATTTTCTCAACTTTCACACTTTCGGCTGTCAAAGCATGCTACACTCTGCCGTTAATCCCACAACCCCCGTCGCCAGTGTGTCGCTCGTCTCACATAGGAATCACTTGAAAACACCCGCTTAGCTCCGCTAACTCCGCACCAGTGGACACGTAGTGCAATACATTTTCGTTTAAAAAATGCATTGATTTAGCTATGTTTACAACTCCCATCCATACTGAAACTGTGTTTTTCATGGAAAACATAGCATTTTGGAAAAGGATGATGTTAGGAAACTAAAAATGGATTTCTCAAACAAAAAACAGATTAGTGTGGATGTGGTAAACAAAAAACTTTAGGTGTATGATGCAGCTCTGGTTGTGTAATCGCAATATAAGAATGTTGTGTACCAATAGCATTTTTAAATTGTATTTGCCATTGTTGACTTCCACATAGTAAAGCTGTAACGAACGATAGTGAGATCAAACAGAACCAAGAGCAGATGAACATTTAAAAAGGATTTATTAACAGCAATAATGAGCAGTCACTGGGTGAGGTACAGATTTGTAGAATCCTCCACTGAAGCTTAGTGAGGTGCAAAACAATGTGCAGCAGAGATGGGCGATCTTAACACCTGACACACCGGCAGAGACGAGGTATCCTCCGTGTAAGGCCAGCTGACACACAGCAAAGCTGGAAGGCAACCACACACCCGACACGCGGGTAACCAACACATACATGTGACAGCACCAACTAGGCAGAGAGAATGAGGTTAGTTCTCGACATCAAACAACAATGCTTAAAAACTCAGTCAACACTAAGCAACATTAAACATTCAACATCAAAATCAATCAAATCACTTTTATTGTCACACAACCATATACACAAGTGCAATAGTGTGTGAAATTCTTGGGTGCAGTTCCAAGCAACATAGCAGTCATGACAGTGATGAGACATATACCAATTTACAATAAACATCAGATTTACACAACACAATTTAAAATCGAATATACATATAATTACACACAACACAATATACAAATAATAACATGCAATGTACAATATACAATACACGCAATATAGAATACACATTATACAATAAAAAAAATAGTATTTATAAAATGTACAGTAGGTTGTATTGTACTGTATTGACATTCAGGCTGTCGGTTGGTAATCAGTTGCCAGTGTGTTGTTAAGAGAGAATATAATTTATGACAGTCCAGTGTGAGATAATAAGATTACTAAAGTTTAGTGCAGATGTATATTGATAGTGAGAGATCAAGAGTTCAAAAGTCCGATGGCTTAGGGGAAGAAGCTGTCATGAAGTCGGCTGGTGTGGGTCCTGATGCTGCGATACCGCCTGCCTGATGGTAGCAGTGAGAGCAGCCCATGGCTTGGGTGGCTGGAGTCTCTGATGATCCTCCGAGCTTTTTTCACACACCGCCTGGTATATATGTCCTGGAGGGAGAGAAGCTCACCTCCGATGATGTGTCTGGCTGTTCGCACCACCCTTTGCAGGGCTTTGCGGTTGTGGGTGGTGCTATTGCCGTACCAGGCGGAGATGCAGCCAGTCAGGATGCTCTCTACAGTGCTGGTGTAGAACCGGGTGAGGATGTGGTGGTTCATTCCAAACTTCCTCAGCCGTCTCAGGAAGAAGAGGTGTTGATGAGCCTTCTTCACAATGACTGTGGACACCGAGGAACTTGAAGCTGCTGACTCTCTCCACTGGTGCTCCATTGATGGTTATGAGGCTGTGTTCTCTTTCTGTTCTCCTGAAGTCCACCACAAGCTCCTTTGTCTTGCTGATGTTGAGGGAGAGTTTGTACTCCTGACACCAGCATGTAGGCTGTTTCATCATTGTAAGTGATCAGACCTACCACCGTTGTATCATCAGCAAATTTAATGATGGCACTGGAGCTATGTGTTGCTACACAGTCATGTGTGTACAGGGAATACAGGAGTGGGCTGAGAACACAGCCCTGCGGGGCTCCAGTATTGAGGGTCAGTGATGAGGAGATGTTACTGCCCATTCTAACCACCTGGCGTCTGCTTGACAGGAAGTCCAGGATCCAGCTGCACAGTGAGCTGTTTAAGCCCAGAGCCCGGAGTTTCACATCAAGCTTGGAGGGCACTATGGTGTTGAATGCTGAGCTGTAGTCTACAAACAGCATTCTCACATAAGTGTCCTTTTTTCCAGGTGGGAGAGAGCAGTGTGTAGTGTAGATGCAATGGCATCATCAGTGGAGTGGTTTTTGCGGTAAGCAAACTGCAATGGGTCCAGTGAGGGAGGAAGCACAGAGCAGATGTAATCTCTCAAAGCATTTGCTGATGATGGGGGTCAGAGCAACATCTAACTAACCATTTAACTTAACCATTTAACAATCCAGCAAAGGACATGACACATGAGGGGATTACTATAGGCATGAACAAACAAGGGGCAGGTGGTGCTTTCAGCTGAAAGTTGGCATGATCAGCGTTCCTATGGAAACGCTGATTCCGCATGCCAGCAGCACCTGAAACACATGAGGGCAAAAACATCAACACGCTTGGAACAAAACAAACAGTGAACGAAGATGCCACGGTCCTTGTCAGACAAAACCCAACCTGACAAGGTGACAGGACCATGACATCACCAGCGAGCGCACGGCGGCAACTCGTGCACGGCGGCAACCAACAACCGGACCCATGCGCTCACACAAAGAACAAACATGAGACAGATGGGACGATGATGCCATGGTCATCATCAGACAAAACCCAACCTTACAAGGTGACAGGACCGTGACATCACCGGAGAGCGCATAGCGGTAACTCGCGCACGGCGGTCGCTAACAACTGGACCAATGCGCTCACACAAAGAACGTACACAAAACACGTAGACAGAAAAGGGACAATAATGCCACGGTTCCGTCAGACAGAAACCCAACCTGACAAGGTGACAGGACCGACAGCTGCAGTTAATACATGCCAAGCCTTGGATTATTTTTTTCTTTCAGATTTTTAAAAGGCATTTGGACGAAATGCTCTCCTACTGCTTATTTGTTTTATTTAGAGGATGCTCTATTAAGTCAAGTCGTTTTAATTTGTATAGTGCTTTTCACAACACACATTGTTTCAAAGCAGCTTCACAGAAAACCATGCATTAACTGAAAAGGAAACTCTAATATCTATAAAGTCTTAGAGTCATCTTTGTGTTTTTTTATTAAATATGATTGTAAATTGTGTATAAAAATAAATAATTAAATAATAATTGTATTTAGAACCCCAGTGAGCAAGCCGAAGGCGACTGTGGCAAGGAACATAAAGCACCATAAGATGTTGGTTAATGGAGAAAAATAACCTTGGGAGAAACCAGGCTCACTGTGGGGGCCAGTTCCCCTCTGGCTAACATCATGAATATAATGCCAATATTACTTATGTATAGTGCAAGTCATGGTTTAAAATTATTAAACTAAGTAATGTTAGTGTTAATTGCCAGTGTTTAAACAAAGATTTTGTATGAACTAAGATTAATGACTAATGTCTTTTGAAGTCCATCCTGGATTAACTGCAGAAGTTCACATAGATGCATTGTTCTTTGTTAGTTGGCTGATGAAGGCTTTTGTTAGCAATTGATTGATAGACTATGTATTCCATTTTAAGAGTGTAGTCCATCATTAGACCAAGGTGATTCAGGCAGAGATCAGTGAGGTGCATCGCAGTTCAACAGGCAGGTCATTTCGGTGAGGTCTATCCTAAATCCAAGGTTCAGGCATTGGCATATGATGTATCCCATGTCTTATTGTTGGAGTTGGCATCAGTTCATCCTCTGAAGTCCATTGTAATAGACTTTAGTGATGAAATGACTCTAAAATGAGTGATTCCTCTAAAATTAATTTTGACCATAATGTTTTCACCAAAATGGTTAAAATCTGTTTGATCATTTTGAACAGTTTTTAGGCCGTAGTAATAACTGTGCCACACATCACTGTGCCAGTCTGTCTCTGGAAAACTAGGGTGTGACACAGGAAGTCACTGATGATGGGAATAGTTTTTTATTTTTTTTATTTTTTTCAGTTTTGCTAGGATTGAATGCTAAATATATTTGTTTCCATCATATAATAAATCAGGAGGTCAGACAGGACTATACAAATGTTTAAAAAAAAAAAAAAAAAAAAAATTTGCAGTGCACTTTCAATATAGTTATGCAAACTTTTCATCCCATCACCTCTGACTGCTTTAAAGGATGCTTTGGGGTCAAATATATTTAACTTTATCAGCAACTTGACTTGATTTAATATATAACTTTGACTTCAGATGTGCGTCTAAGGTAAGGTTTAATTGTTAAATGAAATGTCAATATTAATTTGGGAAGTTGTGCGAAGATCAAACAGCCATTTCAAACAGTTTGCTAATGAAATAATTATCACCTAATAGCTGATGTGCCAGCAAACAACTAGCCTAATTATTCTCTGATTTTGTTTCCGTGAGAGCACAAAGTGAATTATTTTAACACCTTTGTAAATGTCCCCAGAAGAGAGTTCTTTATCAGAATCCACCCCTGCTGCTATATGCTCTAACAGGTGTGGATGTCCCATACATTTTTGCCCCACTTTAAATGTTCATTTTATTAGACAAAACATTTGTGACTGCATGGTGTTGTTTTGTTTATCGCTGGCTAAGAACTTATGACCCAATGTCTTTGTTTTTGGTTATTTCAGAACAAAGAAAAGAAGCTTTGTGAATTTGCTAGTGGCAGTTCTCTATGCTTGTGTTGTCTGAAAGGGTGAGGAGGACAGTTTGTTTAGCTGAAAAGGTCCTCTAAACAGTTTAACCTTCCCGAGCGACCCAACAAACAGATAAGCTAAAATTGGTGGTGACACGGCCAGCCTTTTTAAATAGCAAAGCCCTTTTATTTGTCTGATCAGTGTGGATTTGTATTCACTCACCGCGAAGAGCCGTGGTTATGAAGATGTGTGAAGTACAGACCAGGTCATTTGAACGTGACGACCTGGGAATGGCACCAAAGCCTTTTAGATGAACACCCATTTTCCCTTTAATTCTGGTGGCGGCTTGTCCGCGCAAACCCCCCCCCCCCACCCCTTCTCTGTTGGTTGTTAGACCAGGGTAACCATGTCTCAGAGATATCACCATGCCTTTTAGACCCGTCTGCAGCCACATGCTACTTCCTACAGGCCTTTGTTTACCCTTCTGGGCCCCAGCTGTTTGGATAGGTGATAGCCGTGCTCTTTGCCCTGAGGCCCCCCAAAAACCTGAGTCTCTGCACTGTTGCACCCCAAAACCTAAAATGGCGCATTAGACACAGCACATTAAGAGGTTGCTGGTCTGGTGGTGGGTGCATGTCCCAGAAGCCCTCTCCCCTCCTTCACACCTCACCCCCTTCACTCTATCTGGACAGATCAGGGGCCACGACTCTGCGAAAGCTCAACGCAGGACTTTTGTGCATTCCCTCATGAACCCCCCCGCCCCATTCTGCCCCATTCACACAGTAGCTTCCTGATTTAGATATATCTTCGCCAGTGAGAATGGGTGCCCGTTGTTTGTTTCTTTTTCTTTTTTTACACAGGATTTGATCTGCCATTATGTTGGCCTAGAGTCATTACAATGCCATATTTGTGTCCATATTGATGGTTTGTGTACCTGTTGATGACATCGTTCCCTGTTATTCTCCCCACCCCGCTGCCTTTGGTGCTGTGTATGCGCAGACACAGCCCAAAATGCTGTGAAAATATCCACAAGGCCAGTCAGGCCATATGTAGCATTGCAGATTTTTATTGTACTGCTGCACAAATTGCACCGCAGCAGGGTCTATCTATGCATATCCATACGTGAGCTCAAGCTGTCTACTCCTTATTTTTATAGTCAGCATCACAACTGGAGTTTCATCATAATGTTACACTACAAAACCAACAGTAAAAAGCAGCAATTTCCCTGCTGGAAAAATAAAATAAAGTCGTACACTGGCCTAAGCTGATTTTCTTGTGTTTGCTTGTTTAAGCTGGTCTCCCAGCTTGACCAGCTGACAAATGCCCCAAAACCCCTCTAAAACCAAAAATGTACAAAATACAAATATAATATCTAATATGGACAAGACAGGCTATTATGGAGAAAATAAGACATTTTACTACAGTGCAGCAATAAAGGAAAGGGCAGAGAAAAGCTAACACAGAGATAAAACAAATGCCCAGTTTACTATAAGTGACAATTTTCTCCCCTTTAATGAAGTAAATTTCCCTGTGGCTTGCATTTAGTGCTCAGATTTTATGTAGATTCTGATTGGTGTCATAGCTGAGAGAGCACGAAAGATTGGATCAATAACGCAGGCCCAGGATCAGAAAATGAGGAAACCTGTTCTGAAATAATGAAAGCAATGATGGTGTCTCTCCACTCATAATGAACTTTACTATGAGCGTACTTGAGCATGACTTTGTCTCAGAGCAATGCAAATGGAATTGCCCCCTGATGGTTTGGAATGCACCCAGCTGGCCTTTAAAAGGTGATAATTGGAAAATACAGGATACAGCCGTGGTCAGAAAAGGACTTCTTGTTATACTGAATTAACCACTGCATGCTTGATACAGGCTACAGTGATCTTGCTTTGAACAAAATGTTAAGATTTTAGCTCTTAGTGTGTAGTTTTCTTTTTCAGGGAGACAGTCATTTTTTAGATTGTTAATTTTACTGATACTTTTTTAAAGGTGAAATGTGTATTTTATTGTATTTTTTCATTGTTAAAATACTTGATCCTATTCCAGCTAAATATGCATAGTAAACTATAAGGAAACAATTTGAAACTCAATTTCCCTGAAAAGTATAAAAACTGTGGCTCTGTGGCACTATTATTGGTGTGTTTGTCTGAGCATCCTAACCAGCCCAACATAGAACATAGGCTCAACCAATGGCGTGAGTTTGGGTTGGAACTGTCTGGGGATTTATTTATTTATTTTCAACGAATGAGAGACAGGGGAGTGTTTTTATTTTTTATTTTATCTACAGGCATTATTTTCATGGTAAATTTAAGGTGGGTTTAAGTTTTAAATTGAAACTGTAAATGAGTATTCAGACTCATAAAAGCTCTATCAGATTTTCTTTTTTATGAATTGTTGATCATGATGATGATTTTATGGAACACTTAAAAACATTATTAAATTACTAGAGTTCTCTTTTTGGAAGACTCAGCTCAACTCAAACTTTCAATTATTGCTCAGCATCTGGTTCATGTTTTTCCCCAGGCTTATGAAGCTCCCACAGATGATGGTAAACTGGGTCAGAGTAGGTAAAAGCATGCCCCTGTCTTGCCTTCCATCCTTTCCCCTGGCTTTATTGTAGTTCTACAGCAGTGCATACAGCTAGACACAGCATTCCACTACATCCACGGAAGGAAGTCATGAGGCCTGGGATTTTGGAAAGCTTCTGTTCTTTACAAGTCTAAATTGAAACCAGTTTGCTACTCCACCTTTAACTCAGGTTAAGGAGATGCAGGCAGACTTCATTAGTCACTTGGTGGTAAGGGGCTCAGTTTTAGAGGCCGATACCATTGGTTTTCTTTTCGATCTGTTTCCAAATAGTACCATCAAGTCCAATTTTGCAGATATTAATACAGATACCTCTATTAAATTGAAAGTTTTTGTGATTCCTGAGGATAAAATGGGTAGTTATAGTCATTTTACATTTAAATTTGATAGCTATTTTTTTAAATAGTCCCTATCCTATAGAACTGTTTGCTAATATTTCACTTCTAAGCATATGATACACATTAATTTTCATAATAAATAATAAAATTGTTAGTTTGAAAAAAGAAATTCAGAATTGTTACAAGTTTATCGATTCAAATTTGATACTACTTGAAAGTATGGATACTTAAAGATAGATCTGCCTATCACCACTCGTTTTAGATCAGACTCTGACTGAAGCAACACTGTGAATGTTCTTCAGTTTTGTTTGTGATTTAGTTTGTGGAGGTAACTTGTAGAGAGAAGTGGTCATGTCTATTTTTCAGCCTGATCTCATTAAAACTGTGACATTTATGCTAAATATTATGTGGTCCCTTACACATATTGCGGCAGTTCTGAGTTAAATGTTCTCCCAAACAGATGAGGTTTTTAAGGTTAAAGGGATAGTTCACCCAAAAATGAAAATTATCTCATTATTTACTCACCCTCATGTCATCCCAGAGGTGTATGACTTTTTTTGTTCTGCAGAACACAAATTCAGATTTTTAGAAGAATATTTCAGCTCTGTAGGTCCTCACAATGCAAATGAATGGGTGCCAACATTTTGAAGCTCCAAAATCCACACAAAGGGAGCATGATAGTAATCCATATGACTCCAGTGGTTAAATCCATGTGTTCAGACATGATATGATAGGTGTGGGTGAGAAACAGATCAATATTTAAGTCATTTTATTTTTTATAAATTCTCCTCTCTACCCAGTAGGTGGCGAAATGCACAAAGTATGTGAATCGCCAAAAACAGAAGGGAGCAGGGAGGAGAATTTATAGTAAAAAAGGACTTAAATATTGATCTGAAATATATGGATTTAACCATCAGTCGTCTGGAGTACTTTTATGTAGCCCTTATGTGGATTTGGTGCTTCAAAATGTTGGCACCCATTCATTTGCATTGTATGGACCAAAAGAGCTGCGATATCTTGGATGGCATGAGGGTGAGTAAATGATAAGAGAATTTTCATTTTGGGGTGAACTAATCCTTTAATGCTCTATCAAGTTTTAAATCAATAAAACGTACCTCCCTACCTTAAACCTAACAAGTAGTGTCATAAAAAGTATATGGGAGATGAAAAATGCAATTGCTGAAACCATGTCATTTTGAATTACTTCTTTGACATTTTTGGATTGCGTGTCGATACACGTGCTCTGCGGGATTTATATCCTGGTCCTTTGCATCGCAAGTTCAACATAATCTCAGTTCAGCTGGTGTATAATTTGATAGGGCTTGAAGAAGCTTGTAAATGTATAGGTTGTGTAATGTAAATGGATCGCCTTACAAGTCATAAATTCATAATAAAAGTGTTTTGATGTCGCATTATGAGAAACAGGATGAAAAATAAGTGTTTACTGCCTTTGTTGTTTTACTCGTGATTAGTGTGAAAGAAAATAAAATTAATTGTTGTGCCTCTAGTATTCATTGCACCAGGAAAGTGCCACAATAGGTAGCTTACAAAGAGCCATGTAAAAACCAATATGCAACAATGTGGGTACAATAATGTGATTCTATGAGACCAGGTTGCTAATTTTAGAGTCCTGTCAAAGCACAAACAAGAAGATAAATGTTATCAATTGACGCCACACTTTAGCGACTTGTTTGGAAATGCCAACGTTATCCAAGCAAAATAGCATGTTTGGTGCCATCCTGCCTGACCTGGGTGTCAGTCCACTGAAGTTTCCATCATTAGTGTACAGGAAAGCTCCTGAAATATCACTTGGAACCTTTTCAAATAATTTCCTTGGGTCATGAGCCTTGCTGCCAGTAGTTCAGTCAGCTAAAGGTGCCAGCTCTCGATTTCAGCTAAAGTAAAAGGCCCTTCTGGCCTTGCACTCCTCAGCCTTTCTCAGTCACCCCAGCCAATGCTATTTTAAATGTCCTTTCTCAGCCAAAGACACCAGGTTTTCTCATTTTGTGTACCTGCGTTAAATGTGTGATATGTATTTTCCATGTTGACGTGTATCAGGTGGTAAAAATGTTGTCCAGGTGGAGTGGGGAAGGATGGGTGTTGGTTGGATGGATGCGGCCCACGGCCAAGCACAACAGCTTCCATCCCATCCTCCCCACACTGTACAGATTATCCAGACTTATTATTCAGCTCACTGGATATGTGAGAATTATTTTTGCTGAGCTTAGTCAGGAATTAATTGACATTGTTATCTGCCATTGAACAAAACAAACTTGACGTGCTGTAGGCTAAACGTCTGACTCATCACTAGATGCCTAATGTAATGTTCAGGCTATTCAAGGGTTTTTGTATGAATGAAACATTGAACGAGATGGACAGTCATTTAGTGAGACAAACTCATCCCGCGGCACTCTACTTAGCTGTTTGGTGTTAGCTTTAATCTGTTGATAGTCTGTTTTAAAGAGTCATTTGACTGTATGCATTCTCCTTAGGGTGAAGGGCTGTTTAGCCCCCTTCCCACTCTGATTACACACTGTTGTAGGACCACTGCGGCGTTTCTACAGATGCTGTGAAGTTTTCTGTCTGAAGAGTCAAGGCGCCATACTCTGCCATTTGCATCCACCTGGCAGTTTAGTAAATTTTTAGCCAGAGGCAAGAAAACAAACATGCTGCCCTTTCCACCCTCCCACATCTACTCTGCTTCTCCATGTTTGCTCTTTTATTCCCTGCTGCCCTCTGCTCAGGAGTTGTATTCTAGTTTCCAATAGATTTTGTATGTTAAAAGATTATTTAGTGGTTTGGAATGTTGGATTACGGCCGTAGCCTTCAGTCATGTTTCCACTGTAGCACTAATTAAACCAAACCCAGTATTTATCTTTGAGGAATACACGGCAGCATGTCTGCTTAGCATTCTGCATGGAAATTTCTAATTGTAACCCTGTAAATGCATTTAAATGAGCCCTCTGTAGGGCTTGGTAATTTAGCTATAAAAAATAAAATGTGTAGATCAATATTTTTCAGCCTATTGCTATATCTCAATATTTATGCATTTGCTCTTGAAGAGCATAGCTTTTTTTTTTTTTTTTTTTTACTATCAGAGATGCAATGCAGATTCAAAATAATTAAGTAAAACAGTAAAAATCTGAATTTTTTCAAAATTACTAAAATTAATACAAGGAATAATTTTGTAATTTTATGTACTAATATAACAATAAATGTTTAAAAATATTTGAAATATTTACCTATATACAGTATATTTTGCTTAAACATTTTAATACATGACAATTGCAATACAGAGACTTCAGTGAACTTTTGAGTGTTGCAAATAAATTGTTGAATCAAAGTTTTAAATCGCTTCTTAACACCATTTAAAGCTTACTTAACATCATTAAAGGAATAGTTCACCCAAAAACGAAAATTCTGACATTTAGTCACCCTCATGCCATCCAAAATGTGTAAATTTTTCTTTCTTATGCTAAACACATACAAAGATTTTTAGAATAATATATAATAATATCTCAGCTCTGTTGGTCCTCACAATGCAAGTGAATGGGTAACAACATTTGTAAGCTCCAAAAGCACATAAAGGCCACATAAAAGTAATCCATATGACTCCAGTGGTTAAATCCATGTCTTCAGAAGCGATATGTTAGGTGTGGGTGAGAAACAGATTCATATTTAAGTCCTTTTTTTACTGTCAATCTCCACTTTCACTTTCACATTGTTCTTCTTTTGTTGCCTACCTACTGGGCAGGGAGGAGAATTTATAGTAAAAAATATTCAGTTTTTCTCCCACACCTATCATATCTCTTCTGAAGATATGGATTTAACCACTGGAGTCTTATGGATTACTTTTATACTGCCATTATGTCCTTTTTGGAGTTTAAACATTTTGGAACCCATTCATGTGCATTGTGTGGCCCTACAGAGCTGAAATATTCTTCTCAAAATCTTTGTTTGTGTTTAGCAGAAGACAGAAAGTCATAAACATCTGGGATAGCATGAGGGTGAGTAAATGAGAGACTTTTCATTATTGGGTATACTATCCCTTTCATATGGCAGAATTTTAAATCAGAGACACTTTTAAAATATCTTTATTCTCTCATACTTTCGAGTCACGACACAAGCAGTGATCACAAAACTAGTCTAATGAAAGCATGGAAATCAAATTAAAATCACTATGATATTTACAGTCTTGTTTAATTTTATATCAGCATCAAATCATGATGAAAATAGTGTATATGCCAGCCAGCCCATACATTTAGCTTTGTGTGTTCCCGGTACTGTTAGTTGTCTGATGTAATTAAATGTCTTGCGTAAACCAGTGTACATATACAGACTGCAAATCAGTGGAATGCAGCATTTGGGAGCAATTCCTCACAGAGCAACACTGAATGCTTGACACACGTGCTGGCCCCACGTGGAGTGCTGTACGCCACGGTGCTGGAACGTACGCTTTCCACTCCTCCTCCTGCGCTGCACTTGGTAAAAATGTGGCAGCGATAAACGTTAGGTAGCCAGATTTGCTGCGCCTAGTGCTACTATGTCACTGTGGTTAACCTTAGAGAAATGTTCAGCTCGTCCCTCAGTGGTTTTACAGCAACCCAGAGCCATAAATTATAGAGGAAATGGAAGTTTTCAGCTGTGCATTTGGTACACCATTGTAGTTTACAGGTGATCTCTGACTTGTAGACCGCAATTCTGTCAGAATCATCTTAAGTTTTGCAGTTTGCTGTTTGTTTGTTGGTTTGTAAATATGTCTAACACAGTCAAAGTCATTCAGAAAGAGCCAAGCATCATTAAGTTTGTAACGGCAAACCCTCATTATTTTGCCATTTTTAGTGAATTCTTAACTAGAATATGTCTGGATTTTAATTACTGTCCTCACAAGGTCTTATGTGTGAGTGGAGGTGGCCGTCCTCAGTGGATTTGGTCACTGTGTTGTGGGGCAGAAGTAGGCAGGGCCTCAGGAAGCTCCCTGTAGTGTCAGAAGCAATCGGGTCTAAGCCAGTATTAATTAAAGGATCTGGACTGGGCCGAAGGGAGGCAGGTGGGTGGGGGAGTCCTGCCTGCACTACTGCGGACACACACACACCCCAACCCTTATTAAAACTAAAACAGTCTCAAAACTGATTATTTCTAATTTACAAAGATAATTTTTCTGTTAAAGGAATGGTTCACCCATAAATGAAATTTCAGTCATAATTTACTCACCTTCATGTCTTTCAAAACCTGTATGGCTTCATTTATTTTGTGAAACACAAAAGGAGCTATTTAAAGCTTTTCCAAACAATGAAAGTGAATGGTGACCACAGCAGTCAAGCAAGATTTTTAAGGCATGGAATGGTGTATAACGACTTTAATTTGAGCCTTTTCCCGATGCCAAGCTTCATGAGTTCATGAGTCATATGGACTACTATTATAATGCTTTTTTTTGTCCTTTTTGGAGTTTCATAGCCCCTTCGTCTCCATCTACTTTTATTGTATGCAAACAAAGAAAATGTTGAATTTACACAATTTAATGATGTACATCAATTCCACATAAATCAGTTAAAATACATCAACATATTTTTTCCCTCATGGTTTAGTTCATTAATTCTTTGACAGAAAACATAATTTGTTCACTTAATTTCAACATAATGGAATAAAGTTATTTTTAATTTACCTAATTAAGAGGCCACAAAATGATTTTTAATGTTACCCTAACATGATTTATTTCTTCAGTTTTACATAATATTTTGTCACATTACTGATTTTTGTTACAAGGTTATGCTAGTTAGCTAACTTTTAGCTAACGATAGCATATATTTGCATGCTAAATGCTATGTAGTAATTGCTCTTTGAGTGAAGCAACATACAGCATGTTGTTTGTGTACCCGTACTAAACCTAAGCAAAAAAAAAAAAAAGTCAGTTCTTCACCACAATAGTACCCATCACAAAATAACAACATTAAACACTATTAAAGGGATACTTCACCCAAAAATGTAAATTCTTATTTACTTACCCTCATGCCATCCCAGATATGTATTACTTTATTTCTTCTGCAGAACACAAATTAAGATTTTTAGAAGAAAATTTCACCTCTGAAGGTCTATACAATGCAAGTGGTGGCCAGAACTCATAAGGACCAAATATCACATAAAGGCAGCATAAAAGCAATCCATGCGATTCCAGTGGTTTAATCAATGTTTTCTGAAGCAAACCAATCGATTTTGGATAAATCAGAGTTCTGGCCACCATTCACTTGCATTGTATGGACCTACAGAGCTGAGACAGTCTTCTAAAAATCTTCATTTGTGTTCTGCAGAAGAAAAAAAAGTCACGCATCTGGGATGGCATGAGGGTGAGTAAATGAACATAGAATTTTCATTTTTGTGTGAACTATCTCTAAGTCACCCTCTTTTCTCATCTTGCTTAAACCAAAAAAAAAACAACACTTGATTTCAAAATGTTTACTATGCATTATGTCCCATGCAAAGCATGCTGGGAACTACAAATTCCCTGCCCCCTTTTTTCTTTTTTTTTTTTTTTTTTTTTGCGCTGTTGTTGAACATACTTGATTGGTTCACATTCACTCTACATAATGTAATCAAGTAGAGTGCACATTTTAAAGAATTAAATTAATCGAAAGAAATGAGTTTAGAAGAGAAACAATTTTGTTCAAATGGTTTTGGAATGACATGAGGGTTAGTATATATGATGACAGAATTTTAATACCCTTAAATTACCCTTTTAACGCTCAAAAGATTAATAATTTTGTCTTTCTGCTTTATTACATGTTATATTATGAACTAGAAATAAATTTCAAATGTTATTCTACCATTATAGTCTGTGATTATAAGTTCTAATATATATGGAGCAAGAGACCAGTCACACAATTGCGCTCGTATCGAGCTTGATACAGAGCTTTCGCTAAACGGCAGCCAAGCTTGCAGCATTTGAATGGCCATTCCAGTTGATATTAGCTGTTTAGATGCTATTAGTGCAGGTCTGGTGGAAACATTCATGCCTGAGAGAGTCTGAATCCTGCTTAAATGTCTAATAGTGCTGTATATGCACATGGTTCATGACAGGTTTCACTCCACCCGCTGCCCACTCTTTGTTGAGTAATGGCAGTAGCCAATTCTGTCTCTTTTTCGGATTTGGGGTGTTGTAGGGGAGAGGGGACACCCGTGAAAGAGGCACCTCTCATTTTGATCAATGTCTGACTGCCAACCCAAGCATGCCTGAGCTTTATCAGGGCAATTTGAGCACCAGGACATATGATTTAAGCATTTGTGTCCTGTCTTCCATACATGCATGTATAATTTCAAAACTGATAAAAAAATAAATAAAAACAAATGCTTAAACCAGTCCAAGCTGGTTTTCTGGTCTTAGCTGGTCTCCCAGCCTGGTCTGACTGGTCATGTTCACCTGACCAAAACTAGTCATGATTTCCTAAGTTTTCAGAAGCACATTGAGGTGATGCAACAGAAACGCCTGGAGTTCCCAGATCCAACCACTTGAGGGCGTGGTAAACTAATCAGGCTGGTGTTTGGCAGCTTTAGAGGATGTATTTGGGATTACATGGATCTGCATCCAAAAAACAGCAAACAGTCACGTAAACATGCTTCTTGGAGCGGAAATGAACCAAATGCAAAGTCATTCTAAAGCTGATTGTTTGGTCTGATCTGGGTCTGTACTAACCCCCAATGTCTATCACCCTTCTGTCCAATAGTCGGGGAGGTCCTACCTGTTTTGTGTCTGTTTGTGATTTAATTCCTGCTATTAATCTTTATCTGTGCTGTGCATAGAGACACATGGGCTATCTTCATAAGACTCTGTTGCAAACGTAGGAGACAGAGACTCTTTGACCCGTATCCACCCTACACTGTGCCTCAGCCTGTGGTGCAGCTAGACCATCAATCTTTCCTCTAAACACACTCCCATTTTCAAATGGAGTGTCGCCGGGTCTGCTGTGTGGAGTTCTGACCATCTGCAGAGGACAAATTTTGGGTCTGATTTGAGCTTTGGATACGTTGAAATATTTGTGTGACTAGACAATATGTGACAGCCTGACTGAATGTGATGTATTCATTTAAAACTGTGCACAAAGTGAGGAACTCTGATGGTTTTTGTCCAAAACTTTATTCTAAACGCCTGCTACTCCTGTTATAAAGTCAAAAATTATCATTCACGTTGCAAATATATATATATATATACTCACAACCCTAATTCCAAAAAAGTTGGCACAGTATGAAAAATGCTAATAAAAACAAAAAGGATTGATTTGTCAATTATATTCACCCTTTGCTTTATTGAAAGCACTACAACTACTCATTATATGATGTTTTTCCTTGTGAATTTTATTGTTGTTTGAAAATGTACAGTAATTTCAAATCAGATGATTGCAACATGCAAAAAGTTGAGACAGGGGCAATTTAAGACTAATAACAATTTTATGAGTTGAAATAACAAGGCGATGTGAAACAGGATATGTTCAACAGGTGAGGCAGTCGTGACATGGTATATAGGGAGCCTCCAAAAACAGCCTAGTCCTTCAAGAGCAAAGATCATTCGAGACTTGTTAATTTGCCAACAGATGCTTCAGCAAATTATCCAGCACTTTGAGAACAATGTTCCCCAAAGATAAATTGGAAGGATTTGGGGCATTTCACCCTCTACAGTGCACAATATTGTTTCAAAGGATTCAAGGAACCTGGTCAAATCTCGACGCGTAAAGGGCAAGACAAAAACCACTTCTGAATGCGTGTGATCTCTGATCCCTCAGACATCACTGTCTTAAAAAAACATCATTCATCTGTAATAGATATCATGAACATGGGTTTGGGATTACTTTAGTAAATTTTTGTTAGTCAACACCATTCACCGCTGCATCCACAGATGCAAGATAAGACTTCACTATGCAAAGCAGAAGCCCTACATCAACACTGTCCAGAAGCGCTGCTGACTTCTCTGGACTCGGTCTCATCTTAGATGGAAAGTAGAACAGTGGAACTGTGTTTTTTGGTCTGAAGAGTCCACATTTCAAAAAGTTTTTGAAAAACGAAGTTGTTGTTTTATCTGGGCCAAAGAGGAAAAGGACCATCCAAACTGTTATCAGCGTCAGGTCCAAAAGCCAGTGTCTGTATGGGTCAGGGGTGTGTCAGTGCCCATGGCATGGGTAACTTGCACATCTGTGAGAACACCATGAATGCAGACAGCTATGTACAAATTTTGGAGCAACATATACTGCCATCCAGCACTGTCTTTTCCAGGGAAGTCCCTGCATTTTCCAGCAGGGCAACTTCAAACCACATACTGCCCGGATTTCTAGTGCATGGCTGTGTAAGCAAAGAGTGTGGTGCTAGATTGGCCTGCCCACAGTCCTTACCTGTCTCCAATTGAGAATGTGTGGCACATTATGAAGCACACCATACGGCAACAAAGACTCTGTACAGTTGTGCAGCTAAAGACCTACATAATGGATGACTGGGGGAAAATTCCACTTTCTAAACTTAACAGACTTGTGTCTTCAGTGCCCAAAAGCTTAAGTATTATTAGAACAAATGGTGGTTTCACAGTGGTAAACACTTGACTGACCCAACTTTTTTGAAGCGTGTTGCAATCATCTGATTTTAAATTACTGTACATTTTCAAAAAACAATGAAATTCATCATAAAAACATCATATAATGTGTAGTTGTAGTGCTTTCAATTTGGCAAAGGGTGAATATAATTTACAAATCACTCATTTTTGTTTTTATTAGCATTTTTCATACTATCCCAACTTTTTCGGAATTGGGATTTTTTTGTGTGTGTGTATATATATATATATATATATATATATATATATATATATATATATATATATATATATATATATATATATATATATATATAAACAAAATGCTTTTGTAATTAAATGTGTACATGTCATTAATTTCTACACTTGCCTTCATATTTAAATCATATATATGAATTTCTACTCCCTATTTGCTGAATTATTCTTTTTATTGTTGTTGGGCAACTATTAATTATAATACTATCTATAAAACCCGCAATGATAATGATGAAAATAATAATGATAATAAAAATAATGGAATCTGAGCGAATATTAATTATGAATTGTATTGAATTTATCCATCTGCTCAACAGCAAGGTTTGGCAGCAAACCTCAGAAAACAATTCACAAAACCAACAACATTACTAACTTTCTTCAAAGCTTATTTTGAAAATTTCTCTATGTCTCAAGGGGCTGGGTGCTCTGACATCGCAATGCAACAAACATTGCCTGACTGTGGGAATGTTGTTGCAAAATAAAATTATGTGGTTCATTACACATCTCAGGGCAGTTCCGAAGTGAAATGTCCACTGTGTGGCGATAAAAGTGAGTGAAATGTTCTCCCGAACAGATTAAGTTTTAAAGGTTAATGTTTTAAAAAATATTTAAATCAACAGAACTGACCTCCCTACCCTAAACCTTAAACCTAAACCTAACTGATAGTGTCATTAAAAGCACGTGACATGAAAAACACAATTTCTGAAGCAACCACATCATTTTGTGGTGCTTCTATGACACTTTTGGCTCACGTGTAATCTCGCGTACTCTTCAGGATTCGTATCCTGGTCCTTTGTATTGCATATGCAATACTCTATCAGTTGAGTTGCCATGCAATTTGATCACAGTTAAAGAAGCTTGTAAATGTAGTTGGTTATGTACTGCAAATGTTAAAATTAGTCTTCCGCTATAGTGTTTATATGTACCCCTGCTGATACGCATCTGTGTTCATGAAACTCCAAGAGACAACACAAAGACATTAAAAATATATCCGTAACACACCTCTGGCCATCTTCTCATGTCATTCACCCATCGCATGATAGTTAAAGTGAGTAGATTTTATGAGTGTAAATCCGAGATGGGGTTAGGAGTGCCACTATATTTATACACATACACACAAATATACATGTGAAAGTGTACATTTTATTTTATATTCCTTTTATGTCAATTTTAATCACATTTAAGCCTTTTAAAAATGTTGGGTGACAAATAACTTTTAAAGAGTACAAATTTTATTTCCTTTAATTTTATGAACTTGCATGTGAAATAATATGAGCTGTCACTTTTTGAAATTTCAATGTATAACAAGTAAACGGATGAATCATGAAAAAGTAAAGTGTTCCGAATGTGATCTGCCAGGTCCAATTTACCTCCCTGAATGTTGTAAAAATGAACATTTACAGTGACAGCAAAAACACCTCACTAGCATTTTCGTGTGGTAAAGGGGTGATGCAGAGTCATGCCAGCAACTCTTGTGAAAAATTCATTCTGTGTTCCCACACTTAATCCATTTTGATCGACTCTTCTCAGTAGCTTCAATCAAAACCGGAAATTAAGAGACAAAACACGGAAGTGTGGAGCTCTGAAAAGGGCTGAATAAGGTCAACAGGACTGTAGACTAATTTAAGCGCCTCTGATTCGCCATTGCTGTTTCATTGCTCAATGGACGTGTCTGGGATTGGGACACACTTAGTTAATTGAAACCTTTGATGCAACAGGAGTAGGCTTAAATGGAATGCTGTAATCGTCAGTTTTCAAAACTAGTTACTCATGGCAACTATAAATGTAATCTCGATTACTTTTACGATTAATTTTGCAGCCCTAGTTCATATGACCTGTATGCTATATTCCAAGTATTTTACTGTAGATACACTTAAAATCTTCACCTCCATCTTTGTGATCAAATCTCATTCTCGCATGCATTTATTCAAACTTGCCACGTCAAGAAGACACACTGCATCAAGTTTGACGTCAATTACATCAAATGCCATTGGCTCTGATGTTGTAACCGATTGTGACACAGAGTTTAAATAAGCTGAAGTGTGAATCAAATTTGAGAGCTACGACACATGAAATGTATGTGCATATTCAGTGAATAATTACTTAAATTTCACTGTGAGATCAGAAAGAGTAGGTTGACTCTTACCGAAATTCGAAACCCTGCACCCCGTGGCCAAAGCAGTAAGTGTTGTTGGCCATATGGGGACGTGTGAGCTCCATTTTCCGGGTGTAATGTCCATGTAGGGGTGCCAAGAGCAAGATGTGAAGCGAGTTATTTTCAGCTGTACAGGCATTAATACAGTGAAGAGAAATGCCTGTTTCATAAAGTCTACCACCGAACCCAAACCAACGCCTAACCCTAACCATTAGTGGAGTAAAAATTTAATGTTAGAGGTGAAAATGCAACGTCCGAATCTCGTTCGTCAATGATTATGCGATCGTGATTACTCCCTGGTCTCGACGATGTAGAGCTTGAACATATTTCAGACTTTCTCCTTTTGTGTCCCACAGAAGAAAGATAGAAAGAGAGCAAGCGAGAAGAAAAGAAAAGGGAAGAGAGCAAGCGAGAAGGAAAAAGAGAAAAAGAACGAGAAAATGCATAGGGGTTTGGACAACCCGATCTCATGAAAATTCATACATAATTTACGAGTTGGCTTTTTCGTATGGTCTCACACGATGTTGTTTGCATAAACTCGTATGACTTCATCACGTGCAATTTCCCAGATGTCTAATGCAGAAGTAAGCGTGAGTTCCGCACATGAGGCTTTAAGGACATACTTATTAATATTATGCCCTTACCCAAACCCCTTATCTAAACTTAACAATCAATAGAGTGTGTAAACATGATAGGAAGCTCTTGTGTGTGACAGAAGCAAGTAATTGTCGTGTATTAGATGGAAACGATGTTTAGTGATGTCATTGGCTGTAGTGAAAGTCATAGGAATTCAAACGAGTGCTGTCTCAAGATATCATACAAATTAGCCAACTTTAGAAAAGTCGTACGAATCCTGACTATTTCAGCGTGAGAGTGTGTTGGGTTGGAATGACAAGGGTTAGTGATGGCTTTATTTTACATTTTGGGTAAACTATTCCTTCATGTTCAGGTTTAGTTGATTTTGAGAATTATTCCACAATATTTCCTTTGTCAGCACTCTGCACCTTCATATTACATGCTTGTCTGTTAGTTTTCCCATGTCAATATTTATTACATTTATTACGTTTATTACATCTGCACCTGAAATAAAGATCTGTTGAAATATCTATCAGTTGAAAAAATTGTATGACCTTCTCATGCATGTATGATGGACTTTGCCAGTCAGATAGCAAGTGTTACAGCATGTTTAAGAGCCAGTCTCTGGCACCAGCGTGCTCATCCATGCAGGTCGCAGTCCACTGGGCTTTAGTCAGGTAGGCCCTCCATAGAAAGACTACTACAAAGCACTCAGATCTGTCCATATGGCAGAGGGAAAGAGCAAGGCATGCGTTTGAGGTGCTCTGGAGCGCAGCCAGAAGAGTTGAGTGTAGCGCGGAGAAGGCAGGGCCTGTCGAGAGCATAGGTATGACAAAGCAATGGCTGTATGGAGATGAGTGAAAGTGTGAGAATATGTGAGTGTGCTTCCTATGACATGGCATGTAGGTTAGATTTCAAATGAAATATTTTGCCATCTGTGTGTGGGTGCATGCATAAGCGTGTGGGTGCATTGTTGCATGCTTAAGCACACACATGCATGTGTTTCACTAAAGTATTTCACTATAGCTCATAAGTAGGGTTAGGGGTTTAAACAAATTTGGAATTTGAACAAAAACTATTGATTAAAAAAAAAAAGGTTTTCGCTCTACTAAATGATCTGATTTAAAGGTGAGGTGTGTAACTTTCTTATCTATTAATTGCAAAAACAATTTGCAATACTGTTTGGTGAAGCTATTTGCCCAGAAATTACACACTTTATCTTTAAACAATTTTACACCTGGTGAACAATAACATGGATGAAAAAAATCTGTAGATTTACATTGACTTACATTTACATCTAGGGACCAAAATATAACTTGTGCTCTTTCAATATAGGCCAGGAAGCAACCACCTATCAACGCCCTAGTAAACACCTGGAACACCCTCGCAACCATGTAGAAACTAACCACAACACCCTAGCATCATTACAGCGAGTTTTGTGCAAGCAACACAGTGTGTGTGATTGTCAGGGATGACTCGGGGGGGCAACCGACCTTCCGCCAGTGCCTCGTCAATTTTGGCACTGCTGTTTTGCTAATCAGTCAGCCCTATCAACATCTCTCTTGCTCTCTATTTCAAGAGACAGTCACACTGATCTCTTGTTACTCCTCTCTCTCTGTCCTCCACTCACTGTTGCTACTAGAACAATGCCAACCAAACCACTCAAATCACACTGTTTGCTAAACAATTACCACATTTATTTGTCTCAGGTGAAGGCAGACTGACTGAAATGTAGATTGATTTACATTGGGTTCAGCCCTTCCAATTATTTTCTCATTTCATTTGCATTCATCCAAGTTTTATTTCTTTTATTTAATTTTTTCTATTTAATTTTTTTTACTGTTTTTGTTTTCACATTAATCCAATAATGCATGTACTATATTGGGGTTATTTAATGAAATAGGAAGAAAACTTGTTAGAATAAATATGATTTTCAATTTTCTTGATGCAAAAATCGTATTAAATTAGGAACAGGCAGTAAATTGCAAGTTTATTTAGTCTATTTTCCCTTTTTTTTTTTTTTTGATTTACCACTAAAAGACTAATAAATATGAGACATTTTTATTATTTTAATATGTTTCTTAAGGTTCACTTATAATACTAGTAAAGTTTTTTGCACAAAAAATAGTCACACTTTTGTAAAACATGATCATTTTAACCCTTATACTGACCCTTTTTCAGAAATGTTCTGTTTTGGTGCTGCTTCTCCTTTAAGACTTGACAGTAAATGCTCACTGTTATGATTAGCTTTTGGAACTTGACTGACCTGCTCTCTCATTGCCATCTCACTGCTCACCACTACTGGGCGGGGAAAGGGAAGTGGTGAGGTAAAGTTATCATTGATGTGTTATGGAGGCGGTCAGATGCAGATGTCTACCACAGTAACTACATTTCCATCCAAGGATTTTTTGCGGAAAAAGTTTTAGCGCATCAAAATTAAGCTGATGGAAACGCAATTTATCGCTAAAATTTCACAAGTGTTGACATAATATTTTTCCGTTTAACTCTAGCGCATAAACTCTGTTGATACATCAAATGTCACGAAAAACTGGTTTAGAAACACTTTGTCGAGAAAATTGGCATTAACGCAAAAATGTAGTGTCACGTGACAGAATTTGCCCCAATCGTTAGCCTGTGTTAATCATGACGACAGTATACATCCTTGAAAGCCAATTTATTGTACGTGATTATGGATTGATCTGAACGGCATAAAGATCCGATCACTGCGAACATGACACTTCCAGGAGTGCCAACACAAATATCTCATATCATTCACATCAACAAGTGCACGGAGAACAAATTAATGGCCACTGTTTGTGATTAATATAATCGCGGTAGCCATCCGTTTATTTATTGAAGTTGCTTTTTCACACCATTCAAAATAATAGACAGCAGTGATGGAATTAGCCCACAATACAAAAAACATATCATTTCTGTGCACAAAGATGTTTTAAATTCAAAATAAATACACAATACTAGGAGAAAAATATCAGTGTGCTTTTTTGGAACACTAACATATAGCCCAATTCTATAAAATTATTGTTTAGTTTACTTTTGAAAAAATGCTGGCAAAATTCCCTATATTAAATTAAATAAATTACCAAACGAAAAACGCATTAAATAAAAAAATTAAAAAAATTACCAAACGAAAAAAATATATTTTTAGACCTATATATGCCTTTTCTTTACACAAACTTAAATTAGCCGCACCCTGTTCTGTAGACGAATAAAGTCAACTGAATGACATTTTCTACACTTCAAGACTATAAACTATCAGAACTATTTGTCCAATGCAGAGTTCACTTTCAGAAAACAAGCTTTTGAACCTTTTAAAACTTTTAAATATTTTAAATCTAACACTCTTTACCTCGGATCGCATTTGCTGAGCTTCTTCAGAAAATGTAAATTGCATTATGATGCTAAAATTAATTTTAGATGATAATCAATTTCAGTTGGTTGTTAAAAGTTGCTGGACAAATATGCGGGACATAATGCAGTTGTGATGCTTTAGATTAGATGGTTGTTCAAAATAGCCTATTAAATATCAGGAATGTATGTAAACCCTGATATTACACCGCATCTGTTTTTCTTTAATAGCTGTGCACACAGCATATACACATGGATGGATGGTCCTTATACTAAGACTGAAAGTTTCCCCCACTACTTGGTGCAGGTTTCCAGCTTGAACAGGGCCGTGACGATTCGTTTTTGGGTTGGAACGGCAACTTGCAATAGGCGCAACATCAGGACCAATATTACAGTCCTATCAGAAGGGCAACTGCTCCCTTTTGATTGCAATTCCTCGTCTACTGATCGCATTTATTTGTGAAATTAAAATGACAGTTAGCTGGTTAATTTCAATGAATTTTCTCAATACTCTCCCCATTTTACCAAAACTTCGGAGGAAAAAAATTAGGGACATCGAATTAGCGATAAACACATTACTGAATGGAAATGGCTTAAGGGCAGATTTATTTTGCGCTAAACCAAAACTTATGCGACAAAGTATTTTTTTAGGCATGACGTCATCACGCACCCCATTTTTATTGATAAAAGGCCATTTGAATGGAAACAGGCAGAAGACGGCAAATATTTTATGCATTTTCACTTTGTCGATAACAAAATAGTGTGAAAAGTGGATGGAAACTAGGCTAGTGTGACATCACAATGTGGAGGAAGTATAGAATGAGTCATTTTGGCAGTTTAGTTTCAACAAAGGCTCTTTTTGCTGTGAGAAGGAAGTTTTGGGTTCTGAAACTTATAGTATGTTTTAATAGTACAATGACCTCTTTCATGTTAAAATATCAGAAATTTAATTCCTCGTGTAGCAGGTGTCTAAGGTATTGGCAATAAATTAATTGCTGTTGGACTAGATAGATTTATCAGAAAAGTTAGGGACCGTGAAGGAGGTAGCGGGTTGTGGTGAGAAATAACAGACAGGCACTGAGCTGGATTTGAACTTGGAATGTTATTTTATTCCTTTTGATATAGAGTGAAAATAATTAAAAAAATAAAAGTAAATTACAATATTACACAAACAATGTACAATACAGATTAACTATGTAAACTTTCCCTTAAGTGCACTTTTCTTTTACCCCGAAAATATACACAGACTGGTATTTTCAATATCAAAATGAAATCAAAGAAAAAAAAAAAAAAATAAAGTTTCTCTCAAAATATCACAGCTGTTTCAATGTATAAGGATCTCAGTGTCAATCAAACTGGTTATGGGTAACCATACACCATCAATAGTTCAATGTTCTGTAAAATACTGATCAGTTTCTTCTCTTTTCCTTATTTGTCAATTCTCTCCAAGAATGGAGCTAAATAGTTCTCTAAATTGGAATTGTCTTACTTCCAAAAGCAGGTTTGATGAATGAAAGGAAATTATTCTCTTCTTTATGATTTGTTGTCCTCTTTACTCTGATTTGTTGTCCTCTTTTCTGTGTACAATGTAGAATTTGGGTGACTCGCCATCAAATGTGAAGTTTCATCTCACAGGAGTAACACAAACCGTAGAACCAAGAAAATAGGAAAAACACAAGGAAGGGAAAAAAAATCCTGGCCTGATCACAGACCAGAGCATTCATTTAGTGGATTCAAGAATAATTTCACATCAAAGATCGAAATAACCAAATTAAACAATTATACATACAAATCAATTTTTTACAAGAAATGATGTATTATCATTTACCTCTATATTAATCGTTTTTTCTCTTACACAAGCGCACATGTCCAACAATGGCATTGGTGAACTGCAATGAACAAGGAATAACCCCGCGGTTCACTATGACCACATTTATAACCACTTGGATTATTCGAAATACACCATGAAAAAGGAATAAACATTGTTTACTGCAACTAAATAACTATTATTGACTCAATCGTCGTATTATGCAGTTTTTATACACTTTTTACCATTAATTATATTACGCTGACTCACCGAGTGAAAATGTGACTCGGCAATATTCAATCGGCTTCTTCAGATACTGGATGGTACAAAATAAATGAACTTGAACACTTTTAACTATTTCTGTACACTTTTCAGAGATTTTGAACTATATTTCTTTAACTTAGTTTGCGAAGATCAGCTCACATCTTTCCTCTGTCATGCTCAGCTCTCTCTCTTGTTGTCTCGCACGCACGCGGACACGCAGGGCGCGTGATGATGGAGAGCTGTCATTGGTCAAATCACTAATCAACTAAATAACTTAAATTGACTTCTTTATAATTTTCATTAATAACTTTACATTTCTTTTCACCTTTATTAGGGAAATATGATGTTACTAAATTATGAATTAATGAAACTTAATTCCTTTTAATTACCCATTATTTAACCAGGGTTACACTCATGTCATGACCACTTTAAGCAGATGCGTTTATCAAAAGCCATGTGTTTTCAGAGACAAGTTTTATGAAAAACCCAATTTTTCAATTCTAGCCTGAATTTAATTATTCTTGCAAAATTAAAAAGTGTAATAAATCAGGAATCTCAAGCTCCCAAGGAAAGGCATCTGTGACAAACACCCTGAGCAGAAATGTTAAAATAGTGAGTGAGACAAACTCCAGTGTACCTCCACCTATCCCACAACCCAACCCTTGTCCATGCAGCACCTCAGCGAACAGTGAAAAAACACTCGGTGCCTCAAACGGCCAACACCTTGCAGCCCCTGCTGTCAGGTTAGTGAAAGGCCTGGATCTATTTGCATGAAATAAATGAAACCGATTGCTCATCAAGCATGGTGCAGTGGCAAAAGGTTTCCTCTCCCAGATGCAGTCTCCATCTGTCCCTCAGCCTCCCCGTTCTGTCACATTACCTCTTAAATAATTTCACTCAAGTCAAGTAATGTTTCAACAAATTTGTCAAGTAAAAAGTCAACATCGTTTCAAAGCAGCTTTACAGGGAAGCATGCATTAACAAAAGTAAAAAAAATTAAACTGTTATATCTATAATGTCTTACAGTGATCATTGTGTAGTTTGATTAGATATGATTGTAAAATGTGTATAGAAATTAAATAAGAATTGTATTTAGAACCCCTGTGAGCAAGCTGTAGGCGACTGTAGCAAGGAACACAAAACTCCATAAAATGATGGTTAATGGAGAAAAATAACCTTGGGAGAAACCAGGCTCACTGTGGGGGCCAGTTCCCCTCTTGCTAAACAACATGAATATAATGCCAATATTAGTTCTTTATGTGTAGTGCAAGTCATTGTTTTAAATTTGTCAATTAAGTAAGCGTTAAGGTCCAGGGTTTTAAAAATAAAAAGACTGAAGCAGTACTTTTATTAACACTGTTCTTTTTTCTCTCTCTTTGTCCATCAATCTCTCCTCCGTGTTTTTCCTTTCCACTTCAGTTGTATCCAACTGTGAGGACATTTTATCTTAAGATTGGGTGCCCCTGATCACATTGGTTCAGAACTATAGGCGAGTGGATGTGGGCTAATTAATAATGTGTTGGATAATGATTGGTGAGCATGATGAGGGGCTTCTCTCTGTGTTGTGGCTGATGAAAAGAAAGAGGTTTATTAGTGCTTCAAGAAGAGACTGACCCACTCAACTTGTCTCTTTCTTTTTACTCTCTGAAAATGCCTTATCTGCCCTCTTTGTTGTGAGTTGAACTGAAGAGATGATACACACACACACACACACACACACATACACGAGAACCCAGCGCCTCTACTGTGATTTAGAGTGCCTCAGATAATGAAACCATATAAGCCTGTTATTTGCTGTTTTACAGCTTGTTTTATGTAGGTGAGCTGACAAGCGGCATCCATAATGGTTCCTGTCAGTTAAACTGACAGCATTACCAAGAGAAAAGAGCCCAAAGACATTCAGTGCTTCAGAGAATAGCCAGCCTCTTTATGTGGGTTGCACTCCTTTGATGGCCATCAGGCTGCAGGCTATCATTTTACGTCGGCTTCTATTGTCAAGAGACCATTATTGCCGCTGAACTCTGTTTAAATTCGCACCTTTCCGCTAATCAATTACAGTGTTGATCCATTAATCAACTAAAGTGAGAGAGAAAGAGTTGTTGGGTTAAGCATAAGCTTGCTTCGCATGGGGCAGTGCTTCACTGGACTAAATGTCTTGGTTGCCAGAGCCTTTTGCCTGAGAAGGAACAGGCCTTGAAATCCTTCAGCAGAAGGTTGGGAAATGATATAATGGGTTTGCTTTTGATTTTTCCAGTCTATGATTTTTGCTGTTAGCATTAATGACTGTATGATTCTTTTTTACTTTAGTGCTTAAGGTATGACTGCTGTTGTTCATAGTTAGTTAAACAAATCCCAAACTCTTAGTATTTTTTATCATTATAATTAGGCCCATAAACTTTTCTGCACTGTTTGTGTTATAGACATGAATGATATCTTAAATTGTGCCACTTGTTGAGCAAAGGTGTCTATTATTTTTCTAAGTTATAGAATTTTCACCTGGCGGACGGAACAGGGAAAAAATCCCTTTGACTTGCATTGAAAAAGTGACCTCTGTCATTTATATGGACCAGAATATCATAGAGACTTGGGGGCCAGTAAGCAATCATGTTACAACCAGCCAGAACACTCTAAGGGCAAGTTTTACAAGCACCACTCATATTTCCATCAGAAAATGTAAAAATCTTGTTCATAAAATGATTTTTGTCATGAAACAAAGTATACGAGCCTGGTTGGTGTCTTTGACTTGATTCTTTCCCCAACTTTAACCATATGCTGCAACACAGGGAAATTCTAAACTATTTAAACTATGTTTACATTTATAATATTCTTAGTGTTTTTGCATTACAATATAATTTTAATTAGAAATTGATTGTTATTAAAATAATTTATCATGATAAAAAAAATTAACTTGATTAAAATGATCTGATTTAAAGCATATCATAACTTCTAAGGATAGAACAATGTTATGCAAACTGTATCTCAAAATGTCTCTTTCTGTATGCATATCAGTAATAATCTTTTAGGCTGGGATTGTGTGTCAGAGAATGCAAATGACCCTGTGTGAGGGGGAGGCAGCTATCATTCGGAGATTTTATAAAAACATGTCAAACAAATCACCGCCCCCTCTTCTCCTCGCCTGCTTGTATTCAGATGCTCTCAGTCTTGGAGCTGACACGATTTAACTGTAAATGAAGCCCTGCCACCCATTAAAATGGACAGCACAAACTGGTTTGAGGAAAATAATATTTTCTGTTCCAACAAAGTGTCTGGAATAAGCAGGGAAAGAAAGTTGAGGGCATGATATTTATAGATGGGACTTATATATTTATGTCTGGAGTCATAAGGGCCTTTTGTCAGGACGAGAGTCATCCACATGTTGAATGGGTGAGTGAGTGGGGTTAAAAGCTAATTGTGTTTGTGCACAAAGAGGTACTTCAAAAGTCCTGGAAAGAACAGAGCAGGCATCAGGAATTGTGCCGCTGTGGCAGAGCATACACTGTGGGAATGCATCAGAGACCCAGCATCACTTTTAAATACCTAACCAGACAGGAGTGACTTCCTCTCTCTTATTGTGCCTGTCTCATTCTTCCTGTATCCCTATCTTTCTTTCAAAAACAGGCTCTTGCTTGTGTCTCCCTCCTGCTTTTTGTGTCTTCTTGTCAGTTTGTCTGACTGTTGCTGTTTCTTCTTATCTGGTTATTTTTCTCCCTGTCTGTTTGTCTCTTTCTTCTTGTATTTCCCTGTCTTTCTCTCTAAAACAAGCTTGGTTTCTTGTGTCACCCTCCTTTGCAGGTTTCTTTGATTGTTGCAATTTTCTTCACTCCTCTGGCTATAGATTTTGCTGTCAGTCTTGCGTTGTTTCTCTTGCTAGTTCTCTTCCCCTCTGAGACACCCCAGCCCCTCAACCGTCCAGCAGTTCCTCGTGTGTTTTTGTGAAGTGGGGAGGGAAGCACTTCTTGTATAAATTTTTCGGTTCTTCAGTGTGTCACTTGGCCGTGAGTGCCATTGTCTACAGCTCCTTTTCTCTGTGCCCCTCGGCTGCAATGAGTTGTCTTTCCCTCATGATCAGCACTTTTGTTGCCTTTGTTTCTGGCTGTACCTCAGAAGTCCATCTCTCCTTTTATCTCCCTCCCATTCAAGCCGAAGGGAACAGTTGTGCTCTGTTGTGGAGATGTTCCACTGGATTTTCACCAGTGGGGTTTCCTTTCAGGCCCTTCAAAGTGCTACAATAGAGCTCCAAAGGCCTGAATGGCTATTGCCGAGTGCACACTCTTAGTAGGATCCCTTATTTTGTTTTCCCGGAGTCAATAAAAATGCTAAGTTAAAAGCTAACCCCGTTGCCCTCTCCACACCCAACACTTGCTCCCTCCTTTTGATGGACCCTTCTCAATTATTTCTAAAGAAAAATTAATGGGGACATTTTCAGTGTCGTCCCTGCTGTGATAGAGAATTGAACGGAGCAATTGGTTTCTAGCATTGGCGCAGATTGAAACTTTAGTTTTTATTTGGTTATTAGCATGCACATCTGCAGCTCCTGGCTGAAGTTTGTTTGTGACTGGCAGAGTTTCATCAGTGGGTTGCCGTTATTATTTTTATGTATCCACACTGGTGTGGTGAATTGGATATAGACATTCCTCGTGCTGCAGGCAGGCAGTCATGAGTCTTTGGTCCAGGAAACAAAAACACTCTGATGCTTGACAGCTGAGCCGTCTGTAGTCTGAGCCTTTGTGTGGAGAAGAATTAGAGCTTAGAATTTGCTGTGTATCAACCATTGTGTGTGTGCAGCTTTGCGAAAGAACAGAAAGAGAGAGTGAGTAGCTCTATTCCAGAGGGATTTCAGGTAGACGCGTTGGCCAGTGCACATAACTGCTATGACTTCACCTTCGTTGTGCAGATTAGGGCGTAAAATCCACTCTAATCAGGCAGCGGCAAGGGGACGATGGAATAGCGGAGAACACGCTACTTCTGAGATACTGTTGCCAGGGTCACCAGCCACCAGCTGATCCTGTTACAAGAGGATCAGATATGTCTGTCAGCCCTTTCTAGAGAGGGACAGGCAGCAGAAGGGAGGATGGAAGAGGCAAATGAGAGAAGAAAGTTTCACTTTGCCTCCCTGACCATCATCAATGCCCCACGGTAATTTTGGCCAAATGTTTTAGCACAGGCACATGTTTCTTCAGACTGGTAAACAAGGCTGATCCCATGCCGAGAAGCAGGTTTTATTGGGATTGTTTTAGCCTGGTTAGGAGGCAGGAGGGCAAGACAAGTTCTGGAAATGGGATAAATATTAAAGACTCCTTGACCATTTATTTATCTGCCGTCTTCAGAACTATTTCATGTTTATGCATCACAACATTGATTTGCTGTTTATTTTTTTTATTTTTTTTCCCCAGTTCTGTTTCATCCGTCCACCCCCTCCCACAATTTGTTTTTAATTTAATTTAAAAGCCTAAACGTGACCGATCCTGAAAATAGTTTTCATATTAAAAAAGATGCTGATTATCACAGAGTAGAAACACAAATCTTTAATTTTGTGCATTTTAGACACAGATACTGCTGTTGCTACCAGATGCTGGAAATAATTGTGAAATCTGCATATTGAGAGGACTGCAGTTGACAGTGCTTATATGAGACAGGGAATGAGGGGGAGGGGGGTTAAATTGGACAACATATTTATCCATGGTGCTGTGTCCAGGGCTGTTTATGAGTACATGAAACGGAGGAGTTCAAAGGCTGAATCCCAATGCTGTAGCAGACAGCCAAAATAGTAGAGAATGCTTTGTTTATTTTGTCTGGAAATGACTTATGTTTTTTACAGTTTTGTCTAAAAGGCTATTTGTTCGGTGCTGTCATTTGATTTCATAGAGGTTTTTGAAGAGTATTTGACAAATTTTTATTTTGTCTGGGTAAGTTAAGATGAAATGCTAGTATTTTTGTTTTATCATAAAATGCATACACGACTTTAATCTAAAGTTGTATTATAGGTCTGTACACCTATTATTCAAAATGTCACCAACATGTTTTTAGCTTGAACGAACTCAGTGGGTGGTTAAATGAGTGCATTCCTAGTTTGTGAGGCTAGACTACAGTATCATTAGGAGAATTTTAATAGCTACTTTTGCAAACGTTATAGTCATGCAGGAAATCTTCACATCATGTCTCCCGGTAAGTTGGCATTTAGAAACTGAAGACATGTGACCCCATACATATACTCTCACCTCCTACTTAGTCTAACCTTAAGTTAAACGATAAAGAATATCTGAGATTTAATAAGAAGATCTGTGCAATGTTAATAGTCATGTCATATCCAGTTCTTATACATTTAGATTTGCTTTGCAAAAGCAGTAGTAGGGGAGACCCTTGGAACATTTTCCTTCATAACTGACAGTTTAATATCTATCATATGCCAAAAGTAACTGGTACTGATAATAGACATGTAATGAAAAATGAAAAGAATCATAATCTTAAAATTAATATTAGAAATCAGAGTGTGAAATTGTTATAATTGATTGGGGGCAATTGTAACACTTGAAAAACAAATTATAGGAATCCTCTGTATCTCAAATAACAGTACTCAAAATAATAATATCATAGCTTTATTACTTTTTAGTATTATTGATAGTTTTTACTTTTTACCTTTTATATGGTACTAATTCTTTTAGCTGTCATAAGTATTATGGGTGTATAATAAAAGTCTACATTATAATTCTCAAGTTGGACATGAGGGAAAGTCAAAAAAAAAATATATATATATATATATTATTTTTTTTAAATAGTTAGAATTTCTCACAAACTGCAATGATCACACACCTTTTTCTCAAGTAGAGAGAGAACTTTAGTGAACATGTTTGAATAAGTGTCATGAAGTAGTGTCCTGTAGCTCAACTGTAGTGCACATTGCTATAAACGCCAAGGTCATTTGGTTTGATTCCCAGGAAACACACAAACAAATAAAAGAAATAAATAAAATTATATCTCCAATGCACTGCAAGCTGCTTTGAATAAAAGCATCTGCCAAATGTGTAAAATATAAATCACCTTAGCTGGTTTGTGAATGAAGAAATTTAGAATGTTGCAATTGCCCCGGACTTCCCTTCAGTATGGTAGGGCAGTAGTAGGGCATCAGTCAGCTAGAGCTGAACAGAATCAATGTCTCACCAAAACACCAGAGGATTTTGTATTCTCTTTGGCCTTCTTCTACTGTATTGGGAAAGCAGGCTTATAAATAATGAGGACCAGGCCTGTCTAGAAGCATATAAAAGCAGCAAAGGGTAGAAAATCTCAGACCTCTCACCGATAAATCCACTAACTGCTAAGCTAACCACCCTGTAATATCAGAATCTTTCAAGTCCAAAAAAGCGTGTACTGCAGAAATGTTATATACATCAGGGACTGCTGAACTTATAAAATGTATATCGTAGTTTAATGACAGGGAAAAATCTTGGACAGATGTATCAATAAAACTGTCCAGATTGCGTATCTCGGAAGCACAGTACGGTTCTGAATGGGAAGACTGGTCCTCTCCAAATGGTTCCAGAGGTGCAGTTGTGCTGTAATAACATTTATTGCTTCTTGTTTTTATTGCTCATGGTCCATGTTGCTTTTTATGCAAATTATTGTACACTTAATGTTGGCCACTTGAGTTACCATTATGCCTATTAATTTTTTTAAAGAGTTTTCTGAGCTTAGTGCAGATCCAAATGAGAAATGGGCGAAGCATGTAACCAAATAAATCACTGGGAGATAAGCTCTTTTTCCTACAGTTACTTTCGTGAATGAATTGCCAGGTTGAAAGTTGGTGTATAAATGTCATTAGCCATTGTTAAATGGAGTTATGGTTGGTTTATTTTGTGAGAGTGGTATGCCGCAAAGTTTTATGACTTTCATGGCTTAGTAATCCAACATTGTGAGCTACTGCAGAAGCAAATACTAATCAGCTTAACAGTGTTTCAACGTTGCCAATATTAACTAAAAACTCTAAACTGTAAGCCATGTTATTTTAAAGTGTTTGATTTACAGACATTTTATTAGAAAAAAGATAAGATGTCCTTTCTCTGCGTGACTTGGTTCTGATGCTGAGAAAATGTTTTAGTGTCTTTGTTATCCTCTGAACCGCATTTGAATATCTCTGAACCCACCCCCCCCCCCCTTTAGTGGGTTCTGTCAATCAGTTCCTCCACCTGTGAATTTAATTCCCAAGTCAGGATGAATTATAATACTCTGTGCTGAATAAAGACCCCTTAAAATGAAATTGGTTTGAAAGGTGATAAGTAGAAACTTTTTTATTAGGGTACTCTATTTCTATTTTTTCCATTAGTATTATCCCATTATTTCCTTTTCTATCCTAATTATCCAGTTGAAAGAATTAAGATGTAGAGAAATGTATGACCTCCTGGCTTTCAAGATGGTTAATTTTGATCTCATTTCAGTTTTTTGCAACCTTCAATGTTTTAATTTTTTTAACATGTTCATGTCCAAAAATGCTTGTAGAATTTCATTCAGTTCACTTATTGAAGATTAAAATTTTAACTTAGATGCTATGAGTATGCATACATCAGAGAGACAATCAGAGATGGAATAATATTTTTGTTCTTCTGCCGTACGATCAGAGTCATATTGTAACAGACAATAAATCCATCCTTGCAATGTCATGAATGAAATTGCTTATTATTAAAAGCCTGATGATTATGCATGTTTAAATTTGACAATGACATGGACATGTGTGTTACTACAGCACATGAACACACATGCAGTAGCCTCCCCTGCTGCACACACCTCATCAGGTTCAACAACAGCACACACTCTTGTGTGAGAGGTCGTGTGCTTTCCACAACACCACCCTTGGAGAACACCACAGTGGCAGCAAGGTTGCAGCAAAGTGAAACCCCTACTGCGTTTAAAAAGGCATAGAGGGCGAGTAGCACTGAATGGCGTCTCTCTATTAGACTCCATATACCTCCGTCAAGCGATCCGCTCTCCTGCTCTGATAAAGATCCATCAAGGAACCCCATTTTCTTCCTTGAAGGGTTTTTTCTCTTCCTTTAAGAAATCTATTCTTTAATTATGAGTGCGATCATTTTGTAAGCCTCCTACTTAAAAGATAATTTATTTCTTTTTCAAGTGCCCACTTAAATGGCTTTTTAACATTTCACCCTGCAGCAGTATGCATTGAATGTAGAAGATTTAATTTGGATCCTCCCTCCCCCTTTTGCTTACCCATTTCTTGCCCACCCCCAACATATGCACATGCACACGTACATGCTTTACAGTCATGCTGTTTATGTTCTTTATTGCCAATCTGGGTAAGGTTTGGGGTCTTGAGGAATAGCAAGTTCCTCCCCTTTCTCTGGCCACACTGAGAGGGATTTTGCATATTTCCTCCTCTTCTTGTTGAGCTATTGCCACTTACCAAATCGGAACACTAGAGCATTGAGAATTCCTGCCGAGGCCCTGTGTACTTATGCCTGCAAGGTGCTTGCCGCCATAACTACCTGAATTGCTTTAATTGCCTGGTATAGCTGCATCATCTAAGTCAAGAATATGCTTGCTTGGTTCTTGAGGGCAATTGTAACCATGAAGGATGGGATTAAGTGTCTATTGAAGTGACTTTAGCTTCTTTTCACAACAAAGACCTCAAGAGAAAAACCTCTCTGTTACCCCCTTCTTTTTGTCAAGGAATAGAGTCAACTAATACGGTTCCTTCATGGGCAATGGCAAGGAACCGGCAGGCGAAGACTGTTCCCGGCTATAATTAGTTAGTATGTGATACCAATTATTTGCCGCATTTATTAACGCTAATTGTTTGAACACCCTGACTTACAGAAAAACAATTAAATGTGTGTGTGCCATAACAGCGGCTATTAGTGTGTGATAAAATGCGTTTGAACGAAATTAAGCCATAAACGCACAGCTCCATTAGCCAGCTGATGTAAAGAAACACAAATCTTGGATCTGATAGCTGTTCGAATGAATGCTACTTGAAGTAATTTACCAATAGTAACATACACATTTGTGGTCTTGTCTAAAATTTGATTGTTGTGGTAGGGTCTGTAATCTCTCTAAACCTGTTTCAAATCCTGGACCTAAATAGATTTTTTCATCTGTGCTTGCTAAGCCATTGTGAATTAGCATTAGAAAAGAACCATTTGCTCTGATGTTGTCGGAGACAAGAGCCTCAGGTCAGTAGTGATTAACCATTAGAAGGCTGAAAGGAAAACACCTTGTTTCTTGAGTTTATGAAGACTTGGAAAGATAATTGAAGTTCAGTCTAATTACTTAAGATTAAAAGTTTTCTTTCATGTAAATATAAGTTATAATTTTAGTCTACAAAAATACCTTTTTTATTTTTTTATTTGAACACAATGAGCAAAATCAATAAATATTTTTAAATGTAACAGATCAAACTTGAACCAAATATTCAAATATTTAGAAAAAAACATATAAACTACTTACAGTTATTAAAACATGTACTAAACATTAAAGATTTATACAGCTAGGTTTACTATGTGAGATTAAACAACATGAGAAAACTGTCCTGAATTCCTGAGCTCCTGAAAAAACAACATATAATAAATATTCTGAAGTATTAGCTACTTTTTAAAAGTTACTCTTTGAATTCCTCACATTTAGACAGTTTAGGATATTGCGTTGTGTGTAGTGGGTTTTAAGCAAACAGCTTTCATAACGCAAGTTACGCCTTCTGACTACCACAAAACTTAGTTCAAGATTACCTTTTCATTCTCTTCATTGTTTGTGCAGAAGTTGTAATGATATGTTCTAATATGTTGTGGAAATAGCTGAATAATGACATGTATATAGAATGTGTTTGAAGTTCATGATGCATGATGACTGCATAATTTGAATCAACTTCTAGATTATTTCTTAAAAACAACAGTGCAGTGCATTAATATCTGGCAGTACTAGTTTTTCTTCATATTTTCATCAACAGTATTTTTTAATTAAGACCGCTTGATAATCATCATGTGTCTTTTTCATCTCTTCTTCATCATCTAGAAAATTTGGGATCAGGAAACCCTTCATCAGTGGACATTTTCGTCAGTTATTTCATTGACAAGACATGATTTCTCTTTAAAGTTAAACATTTTAGACAGGAAAATGCTCTTGCACATATGTGTACCAGTGTACTGAAAGATCCATCATAGTATGCATGAATTTTCTCAGGGGGATCAGTCGTCTGCTCTTGGCTGCGGTGCCCTGGTGTCAGTCTAGTCAACGTACCCACCATACCCTTGGCACCTCGCTGAAGTACATACCACGCCGTGCCATGCTCTACGTACCTGGCAACGATGAGAGAAAACTGAGGAAACTGACTTCGCTGGATGTGGACTGCGCCGTTCTCGACTGTGAAGATGGGGTCGCCCTCAACAAGAAGGTACTGACCGCCATTGTACCCCCCCCCCATTCTTGACCCAACACCTGACTCAGTGAGACATAATCACACAATCCTCATCATTTAAAGCTCTCTTTTAGACAGGTGCTGATCCTTAATCACTCCAAAGAAAGCTACCTAAGCACAATGCTTAAAACAAGCACATTTCCAACCCATTATGTGCCAATAAAGGCAAAAATGCCCCCCATCACATTCACTTGAAACAAGGTGCCCACGTCACACTGAGCAAACAGCAGGAAGTCAGCAGATGCTGCAGGTTAAAAGCTTTCTCAACCCACCCACACAGCCAGCCAATTGGCCCTGCTTACCTCTCCATGAAATCGTGATTGGAGCAGGAGCTAAAAGGAGAACTGGTGGAAAGGAGTCAGCTAACAAAGGTTTTTAAGTCATGTTAATAAAGATGATTGATATGGCCAGAGGCTATTCCTGCTTGAGTGGTAAAGAGAGTTTGACAGACAGCCTAAACTGTGACCCCTAAAAAAGGTGATGGATCCCAATGTTTTGTAACACCCACTAATTTCTTTATCAGTGCTAAGTGGTGGAAAAGCTTTCAAAGGGAAACATCAAGTATCCATCCACTAAGGCTGGAGAAATAATGCCAATTAAAGTATTTTGTGTTTGTTACAGTACCTTAGTTTTGACTTAATCCACCATTGACAGCCTGTAAGTGTCAAAAAAAGGTGTTACAGTTGCACTTCATGTTCAGAGGATAAAAAGTATTGGACATTCTATTAATACACAGCTTTCCAACAAATTATGGCATTGTTAATGTGCGAGACCTCACCACGCTGTACATCAAAACTGTTATATTAGAAAGAGAACAAAAAGACAAAAGCACTGAACACAAATTCAGTTCTTCCGATTAGTTATGTTTGAATGGGATTATTTTGTTGAGGGATTATTAATACTAGATGATCTGAGAAGGGGAAAATGGCATTAAAGAAGGGTCTTGGGTCCTCCTCTAAGCTGAGTGGTTTCTCTTTTCTAGCTCACATTCCTGTCAAGGCTGATAGAATTAGGCTCTCTGTGCTTCCCCAGATAAAAATGCTAAGAACTCACTCTGGGAAAATAACACTGTTCTGTGCAAAAGAGCCCATCAAGTAATCCCATTTCTCCTCATCTTTTTGATGTTATAAATCTGTCAGGGTTACAAGTACTTACAATCCTTCGTACAAGTCGCAGTAAATTTTAAAGACCATATGTTAGCTTTAAAGAGCCTGGCTCAGTATGCTGAAAGCTGTGATCCATTATTAATTCACTAGCGTGCAACAGCGTAATGTAAAAATGAGTTATTAACTCAATAATAAAACACACTTTGCTCCTCGGCGCCCGCTCTTTCACTTCCCACACTCTCAGCTGTTTTCCCCGTCCTGGCAAATGGAAATCCATGGGGGTTTTTGTATACCTATAGACATATGTTTTATTTTCTGTGCCACTAAATGACACTCCTCCCACAGCTTGGTTACTTTTGTATAGGCCTGTGCCGAGGACAGAAAAGGAAAGGATCACACACACATACTGTACACACATATACACACACAGATTCTTAGAATTCGTCCTTAGATATCTGAAAAGATGAGTGATTTACACTGGCATTGATATAAGCGACAGCTTCCTGAAAACTTCAGTGCTCAAACACATTCAGATTCTTATATACCTGTATAGCTAGTATCATTGGTAACATATGATTGTTGGACAAATTGAATCATAAAAGCATTTTTTTGGCTTTTTTGTAACATTTAATTGAGAGTGATGAGAGAATAGGAAATGATGTGGAGAGAGAGTTGGGAGTGAGCCAGATTCAAACTTACACCGTCTGTATGAGCAAAACAGTTCAACATGTCAGAGCATGTGCACTTACCACTAGGCCACATCTCCAACATAAAGCATTTTTTTTTTTTTACAAATTGTTAGGCCAGACTCCTAAATTCTGACTGGATGTGCCACATTCAAAGCTGATGTACTGTACACACACAAACACATCCGTGACAATTTAATTCTATATTATGCGGCAAGTTGCTACAATGCTTGGCAACCATAAAGAGCCTACAGGTGGGATAATAAATGGTATTATTTGGTTGAATTTGTTTGTTTATTGTGAAAATTTAACTTAACAAATTAATTTTATTTATTTATCTTTAACATTTATTGAACACTTATTGAACATTCTTGAATTTTTATTATACTAATGTTGCTATCATTTAAAAAATGAAATTGCTGAAATTTAAATCACAGCAACACATGGCCTTTCATGGCTCATCACTTTATTTATATTTTGTATATTTAAAAGTGTTTTGCATTTTGTGCATTGAAAGATGAGGATATTCAATGCAACTGACTGAAAGTGTTGGAAAATAAGTTTTCTTTTGATTATAGACTCTTGAATAATTGTCTGTGTGCCACAAGCATTATTGTTGTGCTTCCCCCTGGCAAGCCTGTGCCAATCCTTACTCAGCCCTGCCGGCTTGGTGCTATGTGATAGACAGTTCAGTTTGCTCAATGACCGCTAACTGCCACTCTGGACACAGGCTTATGACACACACCCACTCAAACACACACTTATTATTTAGAAATGTCTCTCCTTACTGAAAAGGAGGGGTAGGGAGTCCTCTTTCTCTCCCCCCGACAGGGACTGATGGCTACACCTGTCTTTTTCTCTCTCTGGGGGCGAGTTTGTTTATTTGTGTGTTTTGTGTCAGAGATGCCCTATAGACTGAGGCTCACTTTGGGGTATTCCACCCAGCGGCTCCTTATCCCCCAAACCACCCCCCTACCCCGCTCCTTCCCTGCCCGCCTCCCCTTTCTCTCTGTGGCAGTGTAGCTCCATAGTGCAACCCCCCCCCCCCCTCACCTCCAATCCCTGGAAGTTTGGAACTAATGAACTGACTGCTGAGCTGCCATCTCGGAGCTTGGTCCCAAACTACACTGTACTTCACACTCGATTTATTCTCCAGATGGCAAGACTACGCAGCCCTGCCAGGAGGGGCCACCTTTTCCACTGAAGTGTGAAAGTGGACGGATGTTGTTTTCGGATCCTCTGTGATCAGCTTCGAGCTCCCTGAAACCACCTGGCACCGTATGTAAAGAATAAATCCCCCTGCTAACGGGCACACTCGAGCTGTTATGGTTTGTATGTGTGTCTGCGCCGTTGTTGTTGCTTTTGCCTAGGTGCAGTGTCTCTGGCATCGGCCCCTGTGTTGCTCATCTGCAGGTTATGGCGGCTGATGCTTGGAATCATGACAGTTATCCTTGCTTTTTTTTTTTAACCTTACACTCCCAGTTGCAAAACATCTTGCTAAACAACAGGTTAGCTGGTTTGGCCCAGCCTGATGGAGATGTGCTTGGTTCTTCTCAGGATTGATCATTTCTAAAGTCCTAGATACACTTTACAATGAGCTGCCCATACTCGCATTGTAAGCACTGCTTGCACTAAAACTAAGTGGGTTGATCTTAGAAACATCTAAACATCTGTTTGTTATCCAGATATCTTTTAGATCGGGACATGTCCCAGGTTGCACTCGAAACATGGATCCCCATGTACCAATAGGGTTGCCAGATGACCATGACAAAAAATCGGGACACAGCAAAATATTCATGAAGTGCGTCTTCTAATTCCTGGTTTCTTTGACCAAAGACTTCAGAAATGGAGAACTTCAGAAACAACAATAGTTAAAGTGCTCACAGACAGCACAGATTCACTGGCTTTTTACAAGCATGTCAGTTCGCAGTGGACTACCTTTACCTGGGTTGTTTTTTCAAGGTATTTTATAGAAAATAAAAGACGCTGTTATCGTTATTGGCATGGGAAAAGTCTGGGAAAAATATTGATGCTCGTTTCGGATGGGATTAAAATCAACGACAATCTCTGGTAATTATTACATTGCCCCACATTCCCATATAAAATGAATCTCATCCAAATAGGGTTTATGATATCACATAGCTCATTGATACAGGGTTGTTTACTAATGGTATGTCAGAGGATGTATATTATTGAAAGGGAATGCATTTTTTGTTATTTGATTACCTTGACCTGTGCTGTTTGACTGTTATCATCCCTCACAGGTTTTTGGTTTCTAGCAGGTGAGTAGACAGACAGCAGCAGAAATGGGGATGGGGTGATAAGAGGAAAGTTTAGCACAGTGGAAAAAGCCCTGCTGATTCTGAGACTGCAAGAATAAACAATTCTCTCATTAATTGTCACAAGTTTCTCATCACAGAAAAAGCAAGAAGCACAGCAATGAAATTTTTCATAAAATATTACGCTAAGACTGATTATTGTGACAAAAAAGCGTCCTGACTATAACTTCGTTGGTGCACGGCTCGTAAAATCGAGACTGTCCCGGTTTTATCAGGACATCTGGTCACCCTGTGTACCAACAGCTTATATATGTCCTTAGCATGTGCGCTAATTCTGGGGAGTAACTAAATAAAAGTAGCAACACTACTAACTTAACTGGATTTTTTTTTTAGTAGCGTGAATGTATTTCAGCTATTTTCTCAACAGTGCAGGATTCTTAGTAACAAGTTTCTTTTTCCATCATGTTGCGAGTGTGGCAAAATGCAATAGTTTATCAACGCAGTTTAAAGCCATTTAAGTGAATCATTTCACTCCGATGGTTCATGTAAAAAATAAATAAATAAATAAATAAATAAAATGGTTCAATTCAGTTATAAAAAGCGTTGGGAAGTCGAATTGTAAAGTTGAAATACTTTACAAAAAGGTTCCATTGGTTAACCTTAGTTAACAACATTAGTAAACATGAACTAACAATGAACAATACTTTTACAGCATTTATTAATCTTGGATAATGTTAATTTCAACATATAATAATACATTTTTTAAAATCAAAAGTTGTATTAGTTAACTTTAGTTAATGCACTATGATCCAGGGACTTAAAACGGTTCAAGGAACGAAAACCGAAAACGAACGTAATTTTATGCATAATGCAACCGAAAACAGGAACAAAGTGATTATTTTGTTGAATGCCGTTAACTGGTTATAACCGGTTAATTTTGCTTCAATAATTTTTTCATGAAACCATATTTTATGCTGTCAGGTTTTTGACTGGAAAGCAGATCTGTAATTAAAATTATGCTTAACTGTTAATGAACTGCTTGTTATGATTTCAATGCTGATAAATCCACCACACAGAAAAAAATGTATTTGCTTATTTTCGATTATTTTATTGAGGCAAATGGCTTATTTTGGGCTTTTTTTTCCAGACCAGGTTGCTTGTTTCTCTTGCGAGATCTGGCAGCACTGCAATTGGTATTTTACCCACCCCTTAGTGCAGAGTACTGTTAGTTTAAAAAGAATGTTATTAACCATTCTTTTATTTTGTTCTAACCAGTAACCATTTGGAAAAGAGGCTGTAGAACTTCTGAACTGGAACAGAAAAATACTGTTTTTGCTCCAAACGAACCGAAATGAAAAACTTGTATGATAACTTACATTAACAAAGATTAATACATGCTGCAAAAATATATTGATCATTGATTGTTCATTATACCTAATGCGTTACTTATTGTTGATGAATGGAACATTATTGTAAAGTGTTACCAAATATTTTAAACATTTATTTAATGTTCAATTTAGTATAAGCTGTTTTAAGTATAAATGTTGTATTTGTTCAATTTAATGTTGCCACAATAATTGAGTCGTTCATTGTTTTTGTGCCAGATAAATAGTGTTCTGATTTCAGAATTAACACTCTTTACAGAGTGTTAACGTACCTAAGCTATCTTTGTGTACTTCCTCAAGCACAGATGAATGCAAAGAACACAAAGTTATAAATTGACTGCTTTGCTGTGATTCTAAGTGCTCAAACTTAATTATTGTATCACTATGTTTGACAGCAGACTATCATGTGGCTATTTGTTGATGTTGTGCCATTTGGTCTTTTCTTTGTCAGTCCTGGTGGTGGCACTAGATGAAATGCTTTGGGGAAAAGAAAAGTGGCATGTCTTTTATTTATTTATTTATTTTTTTTTACATCACCTATTAAGGTAATGACAGTGGATAGTTGTGTAGTGGTGGGTGTGAGAAAGTTTAAATTATCTTTTGCTCTCATTTATATTCACAAGTACAATTTATGTCGTCTTTTTGTCAGGACTGGCTCAATAATACACTATTGTAGTCTTGAATTTCAGTTTGAGCTTATTTGAAAGTGTAATACTTTTGGCTTCCTGTCAACATTTCCAATTTACCATAATTTATGCAACCAACTGTTATCTGATATTAAAGCCCTAAATGCAATATCGGTATTTTGAAGTCATCTCAGATTTCTTCTGCCACACTCTTACTGGGTCGGTTCAAAGAGAGTGTGCTGCACTGGATCGCAGCATTGTAGTGATGTGTAGATGTGTGTTAGTATAGTTCACATCACAAAGTCTGCAAAATAAAATTTGTCCCTCTCTCCAGTTATCTGGGAGATTGCTGTTGAAAACAAGCAATGCTGTTGGAGCCATATTACAGAAACTTCCTGAATTTGTCATTTTTGGGTTAACTTTCTTGAAGAGGAGAGGGTTCTCACTGTTCTCCTAGAAGAGCACAAACAGGACACAGGGTGCTCTGCTGCCAAGAAAGACAAACGTTGATCCAAGGATCTTTGAAAGATCACATGTGTACCTAATGGGTATGAGATAAGTGAATGAAAAAAAAAAAAGAACAAGAGAGCTGTGACATGATCCTTGCAATCAACTCTTTCAGTGCAGGCATCACCTGTGCCTTTGTACATAAAATATTGTTACTCCATGGATTGGACATCTACATGCTTTGTTCTTAAAATTGTGGGTCTAGTGAGCATTTCATTTTATATACAGTTGTGCTCAGAAGTTTGCATACCTTTGGAGAATTGGTAATATACCATTTTTAAAGAAAACATGAGTGAGCAGGCAAAACACATTTTTTTTATTTCTTATTGGATTCATATTCAACTGTAGGTTATAACAGAATGGCACAATCATAAAACAAAACATGGCAACAAAGAAAAAAATGAAATTACCCCTGTTCAAAAGTCTGCATACCCTTAGTTCTTAATACTGTGTATTGCCCCCTTTAGCATCAATGACAGCGTGGAGTCTTTTGTAGTAGTTGTCTATGGGGCCCCAAATTCTTGCAGGTGGTATAGCTGCCCATTCTTCTTAGCAAAATGCCTCCAGGTCATACAAAGTCTTTGGTGGTCTTGCATGAACCGCACGTTTGAGATCTCCCCAGAGTGGCTCGATGATATTAAGGTCAGGAGACTGTGATGGCCACTCCAGAACCTTCACCTTTTTCTGCTGTAACCACTGGAGGGTCAACTTGGCCTTGTGCTTAGGGTCATTGTCATGCTGGAAAGTCCAAGAGCGTCCCATGCGCAGCTTTCATGCAGAATAATGCAAATTGTCTGCCAGTATTTTCTGATAACATGCTGCATCAACCTTGCCATCAGTTTTCACAAGATTCCCCGTGCCTTTAGAGCTCACACCCCCCCCCAAAACATCAGTGAGCCACCACTATGCTTCACAGTGGGGATGGTATTCTTTTCACTATAGGCCTTGTTGACCCCTCTCCAAACATAGCGCTTATGGTTGTGACCATAAAGCTCTATTTTGGTCTCGTCACTCCAAATTACAGTGTGCCAGAAGCTGCGAGGCGTGTCAAGGTATTGTCGGGCATATTGTAACCAGGCTTTTTTGTGGCATTGGTGCAGTAAAGGCTTCTTTCTGGCAACTCGACCATGCAGCTCATTTTTGTTCAAGTATCATCGTGTTGTGCTCCTTGAAACAACCACATTGTCTTTTTCTAGAGCAGCCTGTATTTCTCCTGTGGTTACCTGTGGGTTTTTTTTTTTGTATCCTGAACAATTCTTCTGGCAGTTTTGGCTGAAATCTTTCTTGGTCTACCTGACCTTGGCTTGGTATCAAGAGATCCCCAAATTTTCCACTTCTTAATAAGTGATTGAACAGTACTGACTGGCATTTTCAAGGCTTTGGATATCTTTTTATATCCTTTTCCATCTTTATAAAGTTCCATTACCTCGTTACGCAGGTCTTTTGACAGTTCTTTTCTGCAGCTTTGGCTCAGTATCTAGCCTGCTCAGTGCATCCACGTGAGAGCTGACAAACTCATTGACTATTTATACACAGGCACTAATTGCAATTTAAAAAGCCACAGGTGTGTCACCTTGTGTGTCTGTAACAAGGCCAAACATTCAAGGGTATGTAAACTTTTGATCAGGGCCATTTGGGTGATTTCTGTTATCATTATGATTTAAAAAGGAGCCAAACAACTATGTGATGATAAATGGCTTCATATGATCACTATCATTAAATAAAAGACAGTTTTTTTGCATGATCAGTCATATTTTCAAAAGCAATGCCAAAACTTCACAATTTTTGCCAGGGAATGCAAACTTTTGAGCACAACTGTATATACTTTAAAATGTTTTCTTGCCAGGAATTGTTTGTCCAAAAATAAGTGTTGTTGTCAGTTAGTCACCCTCATGTTGTTTCAAACCTGTATAATTTTTGTCTTCTGTGGACCACAGAAGGAGACTTTTTGATGATTGTCCAAGCTTTAATGATTGTCTTTTTCCATATAACAAAAAATGACAGTGACCAGTGGTTGCCAAGCTCCAAAAAGGGGAAGAAGAGGCATCACAAAAGTTCTAAAAGTGGTCCAAATGATCATATGGGCCATTCAATAGCTTTGTTTGAGGAATAGAGTAAAATTGAAGTTGTTATTCACTGATTACACCTCCGCCACAGCTCTCAAATCTCATGCACAATTGCGGTGTATTCAAAGCATTTAAGCATGTAATGTTCTAGTCAATCATGAGTCACATGAGAACCAATGCCATTTGAATCATTAATACATTTAAGGTGCCAGGTTTAAATATGCACAAGCGAATGAAAATGCAGAGCTACATAGGGTAAACTATGCCTTTAATTTCATGTTCATGATGTGTCAAGAAAAATTACATGCATCTGTCTTCTGTGGATCCTGCAGAAGAAACAGGAGGAGTTCAACATAAGCCATAATATCGCATTTTATCACTCCAATCTTGCAGCTACAACATGAAGATCTGTCATTACACTGTCACCAGGGAAGAGGATGAGTGATATGCATGCCATACATAGCTGATTTATTCTAAGCAAGTAGATACACATATGCTATGTCAAATGCAAATAACTGAGTAAAGTCATGAGATATGTGTGAAGTGTATGATGTGCTTTAGTGATATCTACTTAATCTAGGGTGATTTCTCTAGCATCCAGTATGATGAATGCTTATGTGAAATGGTGAAGACCAGATGATTTGTAGAGGCTTCATTCAGGATAAATGGATATGTGGTCACTAATCAGAATGAGAACACATGAATGGAGATGAGCTGTCTGTCTTTACTGTTCTGCATCAAGAGTTTGATTCTAAAAGATGAAAAACAAAGACTTAACATCAACTGTATTTATGTAGCATGTATTATACACATCAAACTGAGAACTGCCTTTGATCAGTTTCACTGCATATCATACATACAGTAGGTTATGTTAAACATCAAAAGCCTTTTATCTAGCATATGATATATTACAAAGTTTGACCCATTGTGCGTTGCAGTGCAAGGGCCTGTGAATTTATGCTCATGCCAAATCATCAATATCTACAGTGTTTAGTAGGTGTGTTCAGCGAGGCCTGTATCTGTATTTGTATCTGTTACTATGACAAAATTATCTGTATCTTTCTCTGTATCCGGATAGAACTCAAAACTAAAAACTAACTTTTAAAATGTAACTCTTACATTTCTAGTTTCTGCATATAAAATATGCCTCGGATAGGCCTATTTAATTATTATTATTATTATTATTATTATTATTATTATTATTATTACTTCTAATAATAATAATTATTATTAGTTAATTATATTACTGATATTCTTTATTTTTTTCTCACCAGATGAAGCTGGATATGTAGGCTACATTAACTGTGGAATGTGTTTTTAGCTTTGGTTTCTCCTGGAATTTTTTACATTAATATCTGCTGAAACAGAATTTTGGTTTGTGCCAGCAATATGTAAGTATATGTTTAAATTTATGTGCCATGTGCAAGTATAACGTTGTTATTATGGAGGCACAAGGTGTCAAGCAATTGTGAAATGTCAAGCACACATTTTGTAGTGAATATTAAATACAAACATTAAAAGAAATGAGAAAAATAAAATTATAATATATCATATAAACAGGTGAAAGCACCGAAAATGTATATCAGAAAGTTTTATGATAGGCTACACTTGAGGCTTATTTTGTGTGCACATATTTTAACATAATGTGGAGGAGGACATAATTAATTAGTTAAATTGCATGTGCAGAATTAGCGAAATGCAGTGGAATAAATAGCAAGAGCAAGCCTCTATAAATTTCAAGAGGAGAAAAGTGGGAACAGTGCGCATGTTTTGTTTTATCTGCAATCCTCTGTGCATGTGCAGGAATATTCTGAATAGATTTACAAGTATTTAAACAACTATGGAGCATTTAAACTGTTTGATAATAAAGGCTAAACCATGCAATTACTTTAATTGGTAGTGTGGATATAAATGTGGTCATCTTTGAGAGACGGACAGACGAGCTCCGCTTTAAAATCATCACTTCTCTGGTCAAGAATTCAACAGCGCGCTCAGGTTAGTTAATGGATCCTTATGTGTGAATTGTGTGCAACAGTTGGTGTTAATGTGTTAACAGACATTTAAAGAAGTGGAAAATGTGTACGATATAGTATCTTAGTTAATGTTACTCTTGACAAGATTACATTTCTGAGATGCGCACAATTAAGTCGAGACCGCAGCCATCAGATGAACTTGAAATCACACCGTGCGCATTTTCATTCATAAGGTTTACACTGTAGTAGCTAATATTGGCTTCACAGACTCACCATTGCTTTGTAATTTTGGGTATGTTTATTTAAAATATCGCTTAATACCTGTGCTTGTTGGATGATCAATCTTCCGAATATATGTTTTTTTTTATTCGGATGAATTCGTTATTCATTTTGAAGTCATTATTTGTGCCTTTCCGAGTATGGTATTTGACTTCGGGCACATCCCTAGTATTTAGTTTGACCTCCAGCTGGTAATCATTTTGAAACTGTGACTATATTTTCTACAAAATGAATAGCTTTTTACTGAACTGGGATGTCAATACTAGCTTAACTTTAGTTTAATTTTGTGTTTCACTATTATGGCTTGTACTTGCAAAGTGCATGATTGATGTGTTAGTAATTCTACATTGGAAAAATCATTGCAGCTCGTTGAGCATGATTTAGCTAAATATTTGCATTGCGTCATTTTCTGAACTTACTTAGATTCATTGTGTCCTATAGCATATTTTCCATTATTTCTTCAGCTTCACATGGCACACTTCACATGGATAAGTGACTTTGCAAACACTGCAAGAAGAAACAGGGAAAATTGAGGGCCTTCAAGCCTGGAATATACAGAACATGGCCAAATAGTCATGGGTTAAAGCTTTAGGGGCTATTCACCCCGAATGTGTTTTTGTGTTCACTGTTTTTGATTAGTTTTGTTTTTTTTTTTTTTGTATGTAAACATGCGCTAGACAGACTTCTTTGACTGTTGCGTCGTGAATTTTTTTAAATTTAAAAAAAAATTTTTTTTTAGCGTCTCACACAGGAGCGGCATGTTTTAGACGCCATATCAGGCAAGTGTCAAATTTTAAAAAATGCATCTAATTTTTAGTGCAAGACGCATTCGATCTGAATGACCCTTAAGTGTGTTAAAGGTGCAATATGTAACAATTTTCATGTAATATTTGCCTTTTTTTTTTTTTTTAGCCAATGTGTGAACTGCTTGTAACACAACTTAAAAAATGAGCCCTTCCCGGACTTCCTAGGTTGCCTATTAAAGCCTGTAGACTGATTTTCATGCGAAGGGAGCAGGTCAGTTTTGCCAGGAAAATCCAAAGGATGTGACGTTTATGCGCGCTTCCGAGAGCCTCGCCTCTGTAATAGCTTCTCTTCCGCTATTCAACAGCATCAACAGACAGTCTGCAGCACTAGGTAACGTTATCTTAGAGATGAAATCCAGCAAATGTCCGGCTCCCAGCACAACACCGACTCCTACACACACTCCGAGTAAGCAAAAAAAAAAAAAAACATTTATCTGCTGAATCCCATCTGGCTAAGCGGGTACGTGATCGTGGTCGAGCGAAAACTAGAGTGAACATCGGCAGGGCATTTGATTCCTGGAGGGACCTTCGTTCGGTTTTGGGGATCAAAACCAACCCTGAATTGGCATTCTTTTTATTGGACAGGTAAGCTAACATAACTGCAAAGCATGTGAAATATAGTGCCATAAGGATTGATCTGTATAATTTTAGCTAACTTGATCTTGCCTGCTAATGCTGACGAATTGCAAGCTACCTTGCTTCGTAACTTTCAAATAATTTCAATGATCTTCTCTTTATACTAAAAGTCAGGTATACAGGATAAATTTAAGCAAATACGCTGGTTTCTTGATCGTAGTACAACATATGACATATAAAACATACAATAGTGCAACATAGTGCAGTGCAACAGTAAACTGTCTGGTATAGTTCGGTAGTATGTAGCTGTATGTGTGTATCAGTATGCTATGTTAGCTGATAAGTAGTTTTAGTTTAGTCTCAAAGTTTGTAGTAAATCAATCATAACTGTGTAATTTTAATTATGCTACCTCATCTGTCAGCATGATGCCAGCGAATCATGTTCAGTGTCTTTGTACATTACGTCATTGTTTTGGCCGATGCTCACTCACTCGCATCCCTATGGAGTGTGTGCACGAGCACGAGCAACAAGTAGCTGGCTGCAGTTCACTTAACGGCCACAAGTGTGATTAATAGCAAGGGTTTCTGAATCTTACATACTGCACCTTTAATCTTTTGATTTTAAAATACATTTCCTATCCCAGCTTAATATGCAGAGACAACTATAAGCAAGCCACTTGTTAATTAGTCAACCCAAAAAGTGTAAACACTTGGAACTCAAGATGGCGGCGAGTATGGCTGCTGCGTTGCGAGCTCCGACACAACATGTCTGTGTTTTGTTTGTTTTGTTCACAATTCTTATGTTTTTTTGTCTTGGATGTTGTCTGCCTTATTGTCTACGACAGACAAACACTTTTGGACATTGGTTCAGCAATTTCACACCGTAAACCAGACTTCAAATTCCTCAATGCCGACCCGCTGTTTACAAACACACAAGCGGAGCCCTTTGTCTGGGCTGCACGGCCGCGGAAACGCGGGAGGAAAAGGGGAAACAGCTGGCGTTCTCATCAGAGTAAGACGCCGCGCAAATCGACCCCCGCTACCCAGTATTCTACTGGCAAATGTTCAGTCTCTGGATAACAAGCTCTGCGAGCTGAAAGCGCGGATCTCTTTCCAACGAGAGATGAGGGACTGCTGCATTATCTGCCTTACAGAAACTTGGATGTCTGTGGAGATTCCAGACTCAGCCATTGAACCCGCGGGGTTCTCCGTGCACCAAGCGGACAGAGCGAAAGACCTCTCAGGTAAAAGCAGAGGTGGTGGTGTATGTTTTATGATCAACAAATCCTGGTGTGATCAGAGGAACATACATTCTGTCAAGTCTTTCTGCTCTCCTGATCTGGAATTTCCCATGCTTCTGTGTCGACCATTCTGGCTACCGAGGGAATTCACAGCGGTCATTATCACTGCTGTGTACCTCCCGCCACAAGCCGACACAGACCGGGCACTCAAGGAACTGTATGGGATTATAAGTGAGCAGGAAACCACGCACCCTGAGGCCGTGTTCATTGTGACTGGGGACTTTAATAAAGCCAGTTTCAAATGTGTCGCACCAAAATACCACCAGCACATTAGTTTCAACACACGAGGGGACCGGGTTTTGGACCATAGCTACTCTCCCTTCCGGGATGGCTACAAATCCCTCCCCCGCCCACCATTTGGCAAATCGGACCACTCTTCCATTCTGCTTCTGCCCGCTTACAGGCAGAAACTGAAACAGGAAGCACCCACCCTCAGAACAATCCAGTGCTGGTCGGACCAATCAAACTCTACGCTACAAGACTGTTTTCATCACACGGACTGGGATATGTTCCGGTCCGCCTCTGATGACGACATCAAGGTTTACGCTGATAGCGTAATGTTTCATCAAAAAGTGCATGGAGGACGTCGTTCCGACCAGAACAGCACGGATCTATCCGAACCAGAAGCCATGGATAAATAGCGATGTTCGCGCGGCACTTAATGTGCGGACCTCCGCTTTCAATTCCGGGAACGCGGAGGAGCACAAACAAGCCAGTTATGCCCTCAGAACAGCAAAACGCCAGTACAGGAACAAGATTGAAGGACAGTTTAACACCACCAACTCTAGAAGCATGTGGCAGGGAATTAACATCATCACGGACCTTAAAGGGAATAAAAACTCCGCCATGAACACCGCTGCCCCTCTCCCGGATGAGCTAAATACTTTTTATGCTCGTTTTGAGGGAAACAACACCGCCCTCACGGAGAGAGCTCTCACGGCCGAAGCTACAGAGGTTAGTTCACTCTCCATCTCTGTAGCGGATGTAACCCGATCTTTCCAACAGGTGAATATCCGCAAAGCCGCGGGCCCAGACGGCATTCCGGGCTGCGTCATCAGAGCTCGCGCGAACCAGCTGGCTGGTGTTTTTACAGACATTTTCAACCTTTCCCTTTCTTTGTCTGTAGTCCCCACATGCTTTAAAACATCCACCATTGTGCCTGTTCCAAAGCAATCAAAAATAACTTGCTTAAATGACTGGCGTCCTGTTGCTCTGACCCCCATCATCAGCAAATGCTTTGAGAGACTAATCCGAGATTACATCTGCTCTGTGCTGCCTCTCTCTCTTGACCCATTGCAGTTTGCTTACCGCAACAACCGCTCCACTGATGATGCCATTGCATCTACACTACACACTGCTCTCTCCCACCTGGAAAAAAAGAACACTTATGTGAGAATGCTGTTTGTAGACTACAGCCTACAGAGAGGAGGTGCACACTCTGACACACTGGTGTCAGGAGCACAACCTCTCCCTCGGCGTCAGTAAGACAAGGAGCTTGTGGTGGACTTCAGAAGAAAAGACAGAGAACACAGTCCCATCACCATCAATGGAGCACCAGTGGAGAGAGTCAGCAGCTTCAAGGTCCTTGGTGTCCACATCACTGAATGGTCCATCCACACTGAAGTCATTGTGAAGAAGGCTCATCAGTGCTTCTTCTTCCTGAGACGGCTTAGGAAGTTTGGAATGAACCGCCACATCCTCACATGGTTCTACACCTGCATTGTAGAGAGCATCCTGACTGGCTGCATCTCCGCCTGGTACGGCACAGCCCACAACCGCAAAGCACTGCAAAGGGTGGTGCGAACTGCCAGACACATCATCGGAGGTGAGCTTCCCTCCCTCCAGGAAATATATACAAGGCGGTGTGTGAAAAAAGCTCGGAGGATCATCAGAGACTCCAGCCACCCGAGCCATGGGCTGTTCTCACTGCTACCATCAGGCAGGCGGTATCGCAGCATCAGGACCCGCACCAGCCGACTCCATGATAGCTTCTTCCCCCAAGCAATCAGACTTTTGAACTCTTGATCTCTCACGATCAAATACATCAGCACTGCACATTATTACTCTTATATCTCACACCGGACTGTCATAAATTATATTATTATTATATATATTCTTTCTTAACAACTTACTATCAACCGACAACCTGAATGTCAATACAGTACAATACATCCGACTGTACATTCTATATATATACTACCATATATCCTTTTTTTTTTTTTGTGAATAATGTGTATCTATATTGTGCGTATTGTATACTGTACAGTGTATGTTATTATTTGTATATTGTTGTGTGTAATTATGTGTATATTAGACTTTAAATTGTGTTGTGTTAATTTGATGTTATTGTAAATTGGTATATGTCTCATCACTGTCACGACTGCTATATTGATCGGAACTGCACCCAAGAATTTCACACACCATTGCAGTTATGTATATGGCTGTGTGACAATAAATGTGATTTTGATTTGATGAAAATATCACTGTTTAATTATCCCGAATAGCCCAACACTGCAACATTGGTTCAGCGGCTTGAGTTTGGGGTGGGACTATCTGTTTGGCTGATAGTGGACAGATGGAAGGGGTGTTCAGGAAACCTGTTGGAAAATAACTTTAGTTTTTGCAATTAAATTTGGTGATTCTGGTTCAGCAAAAAATCCACATTTCAACTTTAATGTAAATAATATAATAATAATAATTTTCTTTATTTATCACACATTATACATTTGCACATATATGGTGAAATTCTTCTTTTTCACATATCCCAGCTAGGCTGGGGTCAGAGTGCAGGGTCAGCCATGATACAGCGCCCCTGGAGCAGATAGGGTTAAGGGCCTTGCTCAAGGGCCCAACAGTGGCATCTTGGTGGTGCTGGGGCTTGAACCCCCGACCTTCTGATCAGTAACCCAGAGCCTTAACCGCTGAGCTACCACTGCCCTGGTAGCCCTAAAGATAATTACAATCATAAAAGAGTATGCAGCAGAACGCTGACTAGATATAATGCTTTGGAAAGTCCAAGTAAAGGGATCTAAATTTTTTTCTAAATGTTTACTGCAATTAGCAGAAGAGATTCTCACATGATGCCTGCATCACTGGGCATACATGCATGTATTTAACCCCAGTTGGGAACCACCACAGTGTTGACACATTGTTAAACATTATTGTTTTAGGTTGAAGTTTTGCTGGTATAGCTTTCAATTTTGTAGACTGATTCAGCTTAAAGGAAGGTTTTGATGACAGACATTTCAAGTACTGTGGGAACAGAAGTAAGTAGCTTCCTGGAACAGAGGCTAACCAAGCTTTAAGACTCCATGTTTAACTCTGAAGAGCAGATTTTGCATGTGGATTAATGATGGTGGGCCTGAGGTTCCATCTGAATGCTCCTTTACTGGAACTTCTCTATCATCTTGCTGCTAGGAGTCCAGTGCAAGCCAATGTATCACAAAACGCTGAGTTTCGAGAAATGCTGAGTTTTGAGGGTGCATATTTTCCATCTCTCATTATCAAATTACAGCCGTCTGTTTAGATTGGCAGAGCTAGGCGGCCACACAGTCGTGTAATATGTGAGCCGCCCAAGCTGCGCTCTGAAGAAGTAACAGACCCAGGGTCATTCTTCAACCTCACAGTGTGAGGAGAATTAGTAGGTTTCGAGAGGCTGAGAGAATTGTGTGTCAAGCCTAGAGGGACAGGGTTCCCCCACATGTGGAACTGGACAAATGCAGAATGAAGAGCGGATCAGATGCTGGATCTGTTAGTCATTCAGCTGGAATAGAGCTCCAGATTCCTGGTGTGTCATCTGTCAGACCCTGTCCATGGTACATTTGTTTGCTTAGATTTCACATTCAGAGAATCAGGGTCACCCTCCCCTCACATAGTTACAGCTCATTTTCACCTACATCAAAAGTGTCACCGTGGTTTGCAAGAAGCCAAAAATGAAAGACGAAAACTAAAGAGTGAGAGGAAAAAATATTATGGCTACATGCACACAGCAGCCATGACTGATACAGTTGCTCTCACTCTCAAATGCCTATAGTGAATATAGAAAATTCTTTATTCTATAATTCTATTCTTTCTTTCTTCCATGGAACAAGTAAAGTCAATATATATAAGAACTTACCTAAATAACAAAAACAGTTTAATGGCACAAACTTTTGAAGGTAACTGTATCGCTCCCGTGAGTATTGAGGTTTGTTACCGACACAGTAACGCAATAATGGACATTATGCATGTTAATTCGACTCTGCGTTGGCCAGGTGCTCGTATCTATGTACACACACTTGTGTAAAGTTTGTTTCTGGCCTTAGTCACCATTCACTTTCATTACATCTTTTTTCCATGCAATGAAAGCGACTAGTGACTGAGACTGAAGCCCAAAGTGATGTGAAAACTTAGCGTCTGCACACAGTCGGATGCTCACCTTTTAAAGTTTATTTCAGTTGACTGTGTGCATATACATAGGTGGTTGGTGCATGCACGTGATGTCTGCAATGGGACACCGGACTACTTCTCTTCAGGAGTTTTAGATCCATAATGATGTCTTTTTATTTCTTCTGCTTCATTATACAAATGCAGGTGTCTCCTGACATACACATATACTGTTGTTGTTTCCATCTTCATCTGCTGTTGTTTTCTGGCAATTACATCTTCTAGAGCTTCTTTGTGGCAGCAACGGCTCAACTGTGAGTGTTGCCATCTTATGGACCCACTAATAAATGCAGATATTTTGAAGGATATGGCCTTAATTTTTTTTTTTTTAAATAGTGTGTTGTGCTTTAATTATGGGCTTGTTGGAAGAAATCAAAGATCCCTCAAACCTGTGATTCTCCTGGTCACTCTGTGGGATGCTGTGTGATTGGGGAAGGGTCTTTTGAAGCAGCTAGTTGGACGGGCTTCCATTAATGTAAAACATTTCAGCTTTCAAAGCACTTTATTCTAGCTCAGAATACTAGGGCCTCTCAGGAGCCCATATCTTTAGAATGTTCTTTCTGTCAAATTTCTAAGAGGGTAGATGAGTTAACGCCCTTCCCTCTGATAGAGATTCAGACATTTTGCTGTCTGGAACATCAGTTCAAAGCAATATGTGCTGATAAAAAGCAGAGGATTGTGTGGCATGAAGATTTGATCTAGCGTTTTGTAATTCAGCTTGGGCAGATGGTTACTTCAATCTGAATGGTCAGTTTCTCTTCCATAGTAACTCTCTTTTCTTTGACTTGATATAGGTACTGTTTGATGTTGATTTGCTACTTAAACCCTCATGTTTTTGCTCAAGAGTGAACATGATACCAGTCTCACAAAAAAGCAGTGGTTCGGCGTTATCTTAAGACACTGGATCAGTCTTGGATTATACTGTGGATGAGAGTGGAGCACTCAGACTGGATTCGCCATGGAACAGCTTTATGAATGCTGAGTTATGGCTTCATAAATCCGTCAGCCCCTAAAATTACCACTGTGATGTCCAAATACATTATAGACATTAAGCATACCCATGACTGTCTGTTGAGAAGACCGTATTGAGGATCCCTTTGTGCTCTGTTAGCAGAGAAACAACTACAGTATTAGCGTAAATTGTAAGATGAGGACCATAATGTTAGTTTAGACATTTGAGTGTCTAGATTGTATGTTGATTTTAGTCTGTTTTGTTAGTATATCTGTGACCTTTCAAAATGCCACATATAAGTATGACTGCACAAAGCTTTCTGTCCATTCCTTGTATTGTATCCCTAGTGTGAGGGATTTCTAATCCAGGGAAGTTATGTTTACAAGGTCAAAAGACAGGGTTTTATGGTCCAGACTAGACTAAGGATCTGTCTCAAAACCTTGTTAGCTGCCTTGCTGCCTCCTGCCTACATTGGCAGCTGCATTCTATGACAGCATCATAACTGAAATGGAGCCTCATAGGTGATCAATTAGGAACGCTCTTCATAGGCAGCAATTCTGTGCAGCATTCAAATAGCTCTCCTCACTCATTTGGCAGAATTTGGCCGAAATCCTATAATATCTTGTGGAGTAGGGATGGGAATCTCAAGGAATTTAACAATTCTGATTCTTCTAATAGAATCGATAATGGGACCATTAAGGAACCAGGATCGTTTAGTATGTTTGTGGAGGAAATATTTTGAATTATTAAATGCAATTAATATTGGATTAACTGCCATTGGCAGCCTGCTACAAAATGATAATGATTGTATCATATTTTAACAGAACAGATTTTTGCAAACGGTGTTTATACAGACTAATTAAGATATTTATTAATTTATGCATGTGATCATAAACCATCCAGTAATTACTCTAATTTCAAGATATAATGAAATGATTGACTTACCGTTCAGTAAGTTATTTGCTAAAACTGAAAATTCACTGAAAATCTTGAACATCATTCAGTTCTGGTATTTGTTTTATTTTTTTTATGGAACCAGTTCTGAATAAGAACCACTTCTAGGCTCCCAACCCTTCTTAGATGGCGGCATAAACAAGGTTTTTGGAGGCATAAACTGCCTTTTGGAAAAGCCTTTGCATTGAGCTCACTAGGTTTTGAAACGAACCCTTAAAGAGGGTTACACTGACCTCATTTGGATTATTACATGGCCATAATGGCCAGACCATGGGGTTAAACAGTTTTTAAATAAATGTGTGCCTGGCTGCGGCTCTTTGTGTGGACTGTGTGAAAATGACCAAGACTACGAAGTGCCTCATTCAAGTTGAATTAACCCATGAGTTTCTCTTCCCCTCTACTTTCTTACATGGCCTCTCTTATCCCTCCTCTGATCTAACCTGACAACTCCTGAGCTACTGTTTCCTCTTGCTGTTTAACTGAGACCACATTTCCCTTTGGATTGAGTGCCGTGCTTAGTCCAGTGAAAACCTCATCTTTCGGCCCTTTCCCTACCACCTACATTTAGTCTTCTCGAGCTGCATCTGGTTTGAATCTCCTTGCGTGTGCTGCTGTGTCACAGTTAGGCCCTGGAACTTGGCTTTAACTTACATTCTACCCCCCTGCCCTCCCTCCACTTACTTTGGTCATGTGTCTGTGGTGTTTGTGTGGACAACTTGTGTGCAGAGAATTTACATTTATGGCCTTTGGTGCATTTGCTCTAGTGAGATTGATCCCTCTCGCTAGATATTACTCCTCACCGTAATCCCAGGCGCCAATCACCTCTTCTTCTTTAGATTCACATAACGTCCTCTCTTCCAAGCTGATGCATCTTTATATTTTTACAAGTGCACCACTGACCAGTTCAAACAGATATGCCCTGGGTTGCATTTTTGTTGCTTGCAGTTTTCCATATTTGACGTAATACTTCTTCCAGTGTACCAGAGCTTTGTCCAGTCGCACAAAAGCAAACAATAATCAGTCTACAGAAGTTTCACTGGTGTGCACGTTTGACAGACATTTATTACTTCTACGGTCTATACACAAATCTGTGTTCTTAGTCAAATCAAATAAATTGCTCATCATTTGGAAAGTCTGAATTGTGTAAAAATTCAATGTTCTGTGCAAGCACACATTTAGTACATCATTGAATATTGCATATATTGGTTCACTCTTGGGTAACCCTTTTATTTCGGTGACTAGTCTGCATTTTAAGTAATTTTCTTTCTTTGATGTCGACTCTGGGTAGGTTAGTGTGCAGTTTGTGTCTCTGGCAGGATGCAGCTCGGAAAACCATCCCAAAGATGTTGGCAGAGCTTGATCTGGGGCGTACAGAGAAGTGTGTACGGGTGAACTCAGTATCCAGTGGCCTGGCTGAAGCTGACCTCGAGGTTATTCTGCAGGAGGAGGTGCTGCCCACTGCTGTCATGCTGCCAAAGGTGGAGGAAACAGGAGAGGTGCAATGGGTAAGTGAATAATGACTCTTAAGTATCTTAAAGGAATAGTTCACCCAAAAAATTAAAATTCTGTAATAATTTACTAACCTATCATGTCATTCCAAACCTGTATGACTTTCTTCCTTCCATGGAACACAAAAGAACGCATGTACTACTACTATGATACTTTTGAGTCCTTTTTAAAGTGAGTCACTGTCAATTGCCATTGTATTGAAAAGATAGACTGGTATATGCATTAAAGTGCTCCTTTTGTGTTCCGCATAAGAGGGAAAATCAAACAGGTTTGTAAAGGCATGAGGTAAATTATGACAAATTTTCATTTAAATGGGTCCAAAACCCATATTTCTTTGTCTCTTCAATGGAACACTCACTCTCACATACACATATTTTGAAAAATGTTCATGCTGCTCTTTTCCATACAATGAATGCATAGAGTGGCTAGGGCTTGTTTGCAATATTTCCTTATTAAATTTATGATTATCACTGTTAGATTATAGTTAATGTGGCATTGATTATATTTTTATACCAAATTAAAGGCTATGCTCAGCTTAATCTAAAAAACAAGAAACTAAAAATACCTCTGATGTGCTCTTGCATTTTCCATCATTTGTAAAGAACACAGCAGCTTCTGAACTCACAGGATATAAGAGGAAACCACAGGTCTTTTCAAAGCAATAATAACAGTCTTTTTCATTACTCTGTAAAGAGGACTTGATCTCTGTAGTCGGGCCCAGAGAGAGAGGGGCTGTATATCTTGGCATCAGCTCAAGAAAGCCATGACATTTTGAAACTGGCCTCACAAGACAGATGTCCCTAAATATGATCTCTCTCAACTTCTTTTCCCTGGAAACACAGGGCCTCTTGAATAAACCTACCAAGAAGCTGGTAAGGATGAGAGTTGATATTTGAGATTGGGGCAAAAACTTTCTATTATCACAACTTTTTGCTGTATAGATTTAGTGCGGTGACCCCAAAGTATTTAAACTCTTAATCCCCTCTTAAAACTGTATGAATGTCACTGTATTGGTAAAAAAAAAAAAAAAAAAATCTGACTTATGCAAACAAATGACACTAGACCTTTTTTCAGAACTATCTTCACTTTCCTTTGCCATTTTTGCAATTACTGTGAACCACCTGGTCCCAAGGTAAATTTAAGTGCATGTATGTGGTCAGTTCACCTCAAGTTCACACAGTGTTAGCAGAATAACCTCAAGTATTGTAACCTCATCACATTTACTAGGGACTTGTTCCACTTAGTTTGGCTACTTTCACAGTGCACATCAACTATTGTTTTATAAAACCCAACAAACTTCGTTTTGTGAGATGTTTTGCTTATGGCCACAATATCTCTATGTGAGGGGAATGAGATTTTTTTTGAAGTCAATGAATTATCAAAGTTTTGTCTATCATTAAAGGCAAGCCATACTTACAACTACAGCAATTCACCATAGCACGTTGATGTTGGACATCAAACATATACCTTTAATTGTATTTATGAGGATAAAATCAAAGGTGCATGTTTCAATAAAAAAAACTGCTGTACCATTTCATCAGGGAATTACACCTTTAATGACTAGTGGCTTGATATACAGATAGGTCAGTCAGTCTCACACTGAAGATCTTCATTAAAGTGGCATCATTAAACACTCTTTGCTCCTGATCACCTCCATTGGTGTTATATAGGAGGTGTTAAGGATTATTTTGGATGTCTGTCTGTCCATCAAAGCAGGGCTTCCTCTGCCAGACGGCCCCAGGAGGTCCCTGGTGGCCCCCAGTATGGCCAATACACCAGCCCCCAAATCCCTACAGCCCATTTCCCCAATCCAGCCAACCCAGCCCAAATATGCTGTATTCAGCTGCTCTGCATGAACACTGAAAAAACCTGATAGAGCCCACAATGTCTTAACTAGGTAGATGAAGGGAGGGAGGGACCGAGGCTGAGAGATGGAGGGGCCCCTAGTATGTTGCTCACAGTTAGTGTAGGCTCGAAACAGGACGTTTTTAACTAGTGGTTTTAATTAGTACTCCTATATTTCCTGGGTTGCTTGATGTTTCTTCCCTTTTTAATTGTTGACAGGTGCCCATATTTCTCATTATTGTCTGTTTGCTGTTTTGTCTTCTACTTTCCTCTGATTTTGTTTCCTCAAAAAACAGTTCTGCTCTTAAGCGTACATAACCCTTGCAGAATCTTCACGAAGTTTATAATTTTATTTAAAATAAGAGGGATTATAAGAGGGATCCTGAATAATGCATTTAGTTTATTTAGTACTCTCCTAAAGAAGCTATTTAGAATATATTCCAGAAGACAAATTAATAGCTGAATGTTCACAAATTATTCTTTTCAGAAGTTTACATAACCGTGGTTCTTAATTTTGTGTTGCTGGATAATCTTTGTGTAATTCCAGTTATTATTTTCTCTTGTGGAATATACTTAAATATCTGTTTTGCAGGTTCTTCTGGACAGTATTAAAAAAATAAATTAAAAAAAATATTATGATCTCTCTTATATTTAAGAAATACTGAACATCATTTAACAGATTCTGCAAGGGGTATGGAAAATTGTGAGAAAAGGGTTATGTAAATGTTTGAGTACAGCTGTTTTTAAACTCTGGAGAACATCCCAAAAACAATAGTTGATTTGAGGAAGATACCTTTTGCATATTTGTTTCAGTATCTGTTATAGTTGAATGAAGTTGGTTTCATGAATCCCCTCTCATCCAAATAAAAATAACCCAATGTATAGAGGTTTCTCAAAATAAAATTGCCCACACCAAACACAACCCACATAGCCACCCAAAAATCAATACAACTTCCACACATATATTTTGTGTGCGTATGTGTTTGTTTTTAAAAAGTTGCACACATATCTGGTGTGGGTTAGAGCATGCTCTCCACATGCTTTGCACACGGGCAGGCTCATAGCCGCAGCAGGATATGGGAGATTGTGAGCGGAGAGGAAGTCATGTAGCACTGACCTGACATGGGCCCAGTGCTTTGAAAGTGGCGTGAGACTTGCATGAAAGGAGAGGGTGTTTTTATTTTTCTCTTTCTCTCTTTACTGTCTCTCACAGCCCTGATCTTTGGACACGTTGTCATGCACAGCTATAGAGAATCCTTACAAAAAATGACCATGGTAACCATAGTTTCCAGAAAATACTGTCGTTATTTCAGTTATTGCTACTACAATAAATATGTGGTATCTGGGTGTTAACTGTCACTTTTATCAAAAAGGGAAATTAATGGTGATGTGTAATTTTTGATGCATGTAATTTTCTGCTTTCAATATCGCTCTATTTGAGCCGCCCGACAACATAGCGTACACCCAACCAGTGGTATGAGCTTGGGACGGGACTATCTGTTTTGCCGGTGAATTGAAGATGAGTGTTTGGGAAACCTGTTTGAAAACAGTCATCTTTTATGCTATTTCTTTTAGTATCACTAGTGGCACAGAAATGACACATCTTACCACAGTGATTCTGAAAGCTTCTTACTGTACTTTGTTTCAATGTGATCAATTGTGAATTTATTATAAATTCACATCAGTAACCATAACAGAAGCAACTATGGTATATTGCTGGAAACTATCGTTATTACCGTTGGAAAATTTAAGGGTAAGAATATGTACACGCAAGTTATAAAAATACAAATATATGCTACATTGCATGCTCCATTCTAAAATGTAGTCTACAATGTTAGCAGTTGTTAAAAATTTCCAAATGTTCTTGATTTGGCTTATCCAGTGATATTCCTGTTACATGTTTTACTCTGAAACGAAGAAGCTGCATTAAGTCATAATGGTGCTTTTTCACTGTCAAAGCTGAGTATGTCTTTAAACAATAAATGTTTTTATACAACTGTGGAGGCGAGGGCATGGTCGAGTGTTCGTCTGGAAAGAGAGTAAGCGATAAGGGTTCTCACATGAAATGAATTGTTGGTAATTGCTTTTTTCTGTGTTTGCAGTGAGAGATGGGGGAAATAAAAGGGGCCAGACCTCAGAGTGTGGGGACAGAGTGAGACAGACACTAAAGATGTTTGTGTGTTGGCCGCTGCCGGCTGTTTGAAGCTTCACTGTCATACTTGATGTGGACGCGTTTAGTTTTTGTTTATTAATAAAAGTGACATACCTGAGTTGGAATCACCATCTCCCACTTCCTTATTCCATTGAACTTGTTACACTGGTGCCGAAACTTGGGAGAAGTGGAAGGAGAAAACGCTGCCATGGAGTCATCGCCACTGGAGGAAGTCTTCAGGTCCCATGACAGTATCCACCAGGCCCAACACCAGGCCTTCATGGACCTACACATGGAGCAGCAGCAGCATTTTGAGGCGCTCCTTCGGGCCCAGGAGGATGACCGGTGGGTGCTGCAGAGCTTAGTACCCTAGGAGGGGGCCACCGCCACCCGTTCCCCGGTGGCAGCAAACCCTCATGTGCTGCTTATGAAGATGGGGCCTTAAGATGATCCGGAGGCCTACCTAGAGCTCTTTGAGCACACAGCCAAAGCCCTGAGATGGCCACAGGAGCAATGGGTGGTACATTTTCTGCCACTGCTGACCAGGGAAGCCCAGATCACGGCGCAACAAGTGCAGCATGCCGACCTCCTGGGCTAAGCAATGTTGAACAAGTCCATCCTGCAACGGGTCGGCCCAGAAGAACACCGCCAGCACTTCCACTTCTTGACGCTGAGCAAGATCGGCCGCCTGTTTACCTTTGCTCAGCAGCTCCGTGATGCCTGCTGGTGGTGAGTGCTGGCTAAGAAGGACAGCGACGTCGATGATGTCATCATCTGGGAGGTGCTGGAGCTGTTCATCACCATCTGTTGGCGTATCCGGGGGCCGGCGTGCCCCACATCCTTTCTCCCCCTGTTGTCTCATCCCCGGTACTCTTCCAAAGCACTGGCTGGGGAGGCATCGCCTGGGCCATCTACATCTGCTCCGCATCAGGCTGACGCTGGAGAAGGGGAGGTGTCATCCTCCCTCGCCCTCAGGGAATTCCCGGTAGAGGATTTCCCTCTAGAGCAGATGCGAGACGAAACCCTGAAGCACGCGTTTGACCAAGTGATAGGGATTGATGTTCAACATCTTCAGCCGGGCATCATACTCTCATAACCATATTTTGCAATTATAAAAGATCGGTTGTATAGAGTGACACAGTTATTGGTACCAAAGAGCCGTCAAGAAAAGTTATTCCAGGTGGCTCATCATAATCCGATGGCAGGTCACTTCATTGCGCCCCCTCCCCTTGATTGAGGTCCCCTTCGAATGAATTGCCATGGACCTCATCGGGCCATTGGAACGGAGAGCACGTGGGCATCGCTTTGCATTAGTCCTGGTGGATTACGCAACGTGATATCCAGAAGCAGTGCCTCTGCGCAACATCTCGGCACGTAGTGTTGTGGAGGCACTCTTCAGAATTATCTCCAGAGTGGAGATTCCAAAAGAAATCCTCACTGATCAGGGCACTGCTTTTATGTCCCGTACACTGTGCGAGCTGTACAAATTACTGGGGGTTAAATCGATTCGGACAAGCGTGTACCATCCACAAATGGATGGCTTGGTTGAACGATTTAATCAGACCTTAAAAAATATGATTCATAATTTTGTGAACAAAGATGCTCTGAATTAGGATAAGTGGCTTGAACCCTTGTTATTTGCAGGGCGAGAGGTCCCGCAAGCCTCCATGGGGTTTTCCCCATTCAAATTGTTATATGGGTGTAAGCCCCGTGGCGTGCTAGATGTTATGAAGGAAAATTGGGAGGAGGGACCTTCACAGAGTAAAAATTAAATTCAGTATGTTCTTGACCTGTGAGCAAAACTCCACACACTGGGGCGACTATCACAGGAGAATTTTCTACAGGTGCAGGAACGTCAGTCCTGGCTGTATAATGGGGAGTTCGGCTACGGGAGTTTGCACAGGGATATAAAGTACTTGTATTTCTGCCCACATCGAGCTCGAAATTACTCGCGAGGTGGCAAGGGCCCTTAGAGGTCACATGGAGAGTTGGGGAAGTCGACTATGAGAGTGTGTACGGATGGGGCGGAGCACGTCAGATTTACCACCTCAACCTCCTAAAATCACGGAGAGAGGCGGTCCACATATCCTTGGCGATGGTAGTTCCGTAGAGGGAGGAGCTCGGACCAGAGGTGAATCTAAAAGCCAATCAGTTCACCCCAGTCCCCTGTGAAGACCACCTCTCGCCATCGCAATGTACGGAGGTGGCCAGGTTGCAAAGGATTTTTCTGATGTGTTCTCGCCTCTCCCCGGCCGCACTAATCTCACAGAACACCACATTGAGACAACCCCTGGGGTAGTGGTACATAATTGTCCCTACCACCTACCTGAACACAAGAAATGGGTAGTACGGGAAGAATTAAAGGCCATGCTTGATATGGGGGTAATAGAAGAATCCTACAGTGATTGGGCCAGCCCGGTGGTTCTTGCATCTAAGAGCGATGGCTCGTCCGGTTCTCGGTGGATTATAGGAAAGTCAATGCAGTGTAGAAATTTGATGCTTATCTTATGCCTCATATTGACAAACTGCTCGATCAGTTGGGTGTGGCTCACTTTTATTCGACACTGGATTTGACAAAGGGATATTGGCAGATCCCCTTAATGCTGATATCCTGTGAAAAAATGGCCTTCTCCACACCGTTTGGTTTAGACCAATTTGTGACCCTTCTGTTCGGTTTGTTTGGGGCCCCGGCTACGTTTCAGTGTCTTATGGACAGGGTCCTCAGACCGCATGCTGCGTATGCCACTGCCTATTTGGAAGGCACCAGTATTTACAGTAATTATTGGCAGTGGCACATGCAGCATCTGGGGGATGTTCTGAGGTCACTGCGACGTGCGGGGCTCATGGCAAATCCAAAGTAGTACACAGTTGGGAAGGTGGAGGAATGGTATCTGGGGTTCCACTTGGGTCACGGTCAGGTGCGGCCCCAAATTGACAAAATCACAGCGATTGTGACCTGCCCGAGGCCCAAGACCAAAAAGGAGGTGAGACAGTTCCAGGGGCTGGCTGGCTATTATCGAAGGTTTGTGCCTAATTATTTGGATGTCACCAGCCCGCTGACTTATCTCACTAGAAAGGGAGCTCCAGACCTCGTCCAGTGGACGGAGCCTTGCCAACAAGCATTCATGCAGGTAAAAGCCACACTTTATGGTGGGCCGTTTCTGCATTCCCCTGACTTCTCTCACACTTGTTTTGTAGACGGATGCATCGGACAGGGGGCTGGGTGCTGTACTGTCCTAGGTGGTGGAGGGGGAGGAGTACCCAGTGCTGTACATTAGTCAGAAGCTTTCTATGAGAGAGACTAAGTACAGCACCACAGAGAAGGAGTGCTTGGCCATCAAGTGGGTGGTCCTCACTCTCCACTACTGTTTGTTGGGATGAGCATTCACCCTCTGTTTGGACCATGCTCCACTCCAGTGGCTCCACGGCATGAAGGATGCCAAAGCCTGGATCACCCATTGGTATCTGGCACTCCAGCCATTTAAATTCGAGGTAGTCCACAGGCCGGGGGCATAAATGGCTGTCGCAGACTTCCTCTCCAGAAAGGTGGGGGGGGGGAGTGGGCAGTCTGGATGGTTCCCTGGCCTGAGACAGGCAGAGGGGTATGTGCAGGCAAGGGCATGGTCGAGCATTCATCTGGAAAGAAAGTGGTAAGGGATCTCACCTGAAATTAATTGTTGGTAATTGCTTGTTTCTGTGTTCACAGTGAGAGATGGGGGAAATAAAAGGGGCCAGACCTCAGAGTCCGGGGAGAGAGTGAGACAGACACCAAAGCTGTTTGTGTGTTGGCCGATGCCAGCTATCTGAAGCTTCACCGTTACGCTTGACGCGGGCACGTTTTGTTTTTGTTTATTAATAAAAGTGACATACCTGGGGAATCGCCATCTCCTGCTTCCTCATTCCATTGAACAAAATAATAACCTGTGATCAGGTGCTATTGTGTGGCATTAAATATCTCTCTCTTTCCTCTCTTTTGTATGTGTGTGTTTGTATCTGTGAAGAGCAGTCAGTGAGTGTCTAATCCAGCACACAACACAAAGTCGTACCACTACAAACCTGATTATCTCTCTCGCCTGCTTGTTCTCTGTAGCAACCCTAAATCCCTCTGTTGTTTATTTTCTTTCCCTTTTTCACATTGATGAGCAGAGGAACCTCCAGACTGATTTGTTGATAAAAGATGGACTTGTTTCCTTTTGTGTGAAAATCTTCTACTCTCTCTTTCTATCCTCTCATTCTGTGCTTGTTTGACTGACATGGCTTATTGGACTATAACAGGCGTAACTCTTCCCCCCTCCTCCTTTTGTCCATAGACAATTCTCCCAGAGATTCGGGGCTGTGCGCATTCTTTGGCCACCACACTACTGAGTCCTGAAAGGAACCAGCTCGAGTCCCGTCCCTCCCTGTACGCTCCTAATTCTCTTTCCCCCCCACACGGTGAAATGAGCTCTTCAACTGGCCGGAAACATTTAATCTGGCCCCCTTTTGAAGAGAATTAATTGAAACTTATCCACTTTCCGCCTTTTTCGCTCTAGTAGCTCCCTCACCCAAAATCCCTGCCTTTTTCCCATCTGGACCATGGCGGATGGGGCCGACGCAGCACTTGTTTTTGAAGTGTGGGTTTTTAGCCAGGGCTGAACGACCACTAGTGGAGTCGGCAGTCTATAGCGCTATTGAGGACCGGAAAAGCCCTCCCTCTCTTGACACCTGAGAGCGGTATTAACATTTAAGCAACTACAGTTCTATGCTAAGATCCCCTGTACTGTGTAAATATTGAAAGGGGCAATAAGGCCTGATTCTTCAGCTCTATAAAAGCACACCTGTAATTTGTTGTCACTTATCGACATCCTAATGTTGCCTGTCTATTGCAGCGGCCGTTTAAGATGTGTGTCGGGGATTGTTTGGTGCAGAACTTTGTTTTATTGAGAGCTACATAAATGCTTAATTTTGCTGCAGAGTGACTATTATTTCATGCAGAAATACAGGGCCATTAGAGAGGTCATCCTAGCACCTGATAAAAGAGAAGGTAAGGAAATGGAAGGGCCACTAAGCAAGCCTCTCCCTCCCTTTGTCCTTTCGAGGGGAATATTATGCTAAGCCTTTGGCGTTTTTATGTTGCCATAGCAGCATTACTCCTGCAGGGTTGTGACCTCAGATGATTACAGTACAAAGCTTACTGGGTCTTGAAAACCCCTTTGAAGATGAAAAATCTTTGATGGTTTATATTTATGCAAATCTCTCAGATATGATTTATCCTACTGAGATTGAATGGGGAGATGATTAAAATTCCCCTATTAGGAAAAAAAAAAAAAAAAAACCTTAATGAAGGCATATTCTTTGAGCTAATAAAGCAAGTGTGTGTGGGATATTTTTTTCCTTTATTTGGAAAACTAGCCTTGACGTACCTGAGGTTATTTTAATCTGCTGTCCCCAATGTGTGAAAGAGAGATGAAACAGGGGGGACAGGGAATTACACTTTTCTGCTTTAAGTCTTTTTCTCTTCTCTCTCTCTTTTTTTTTTTTTTTTTTTTTTATATACGAGCTTTAAAAGAAAATATCTGACAGAGGGAGCTTTTGTGTGTTTCCAAAAGATTTTGGAATTTGGGCAACCCCACTGGCAGTCCACAGCTAGCTGTGAACTGGTCTGTTGGAATAAATCGGAATGCTTTGGTCTTCAAAGAAACATACTTCATTTTAAAGCCTTCATACGTAAGCTCAAATATTAGCGGGAAAAATTAATAGCGCAGGGAAGTGTCGTATAACACGTCGCAAGTCTCACAAGTCTGTCCGCCACAGGAAGCAGAGGCTCTGCATAAAACTGAAACGAAATGCACTACCAGACAGCTCAAATCTCCTCCCTTCTCTTTTTATATTCAGTGTTTGTTGCTTTATAAATGCAGACAGGAACCTGTAGTATTTCTCGAGGGCCCTGTGAAACAGGAGTTGTCCAAAGACTGTGTGAATCCTATCAAGTTTTTGAAGCAATATCTTTTTTTTTTTCTTCTCCAAAACCCTGTCAGAAGTTTTTGAATTTATTCAAAATAGTTTTTATATGCTGTGTGTTTACATGTGATTGAAGTGATTTTTTTTTATTTATTTTTTTTTTTGTAATGCTCTTTTGTGTGTGTCTGTTTCAGTTTGTTGACAGGTTTGAGCAGTACTTAAAAGGCAGAGAGCTAAAGGAACCCATCCGCTTGGTCACCTTTGTGGAAACTGCTGTGGGTCTGCTAAATTTTAAGGTAAATAACAGCCCTGCAAATCTCATATATCATAACATCTCAAAGAATTTTCAATCTCTTTTGAATTATAAAATCTGTAAATGCCCCCTTTCATGTAACCTTCTAGAAAAAAAATGGACATGTTTTTTTTGTCCGCTCATAAAATATGCAGTTCTTTTTCTTTTGATTATTTTATTTTCCTCCATCCCCCTCCCCCAAACCCTCTGTTGTGCTGGCTAGACGGAATCACAGAGCTGAGACAGGGAAATATTGCAGAGTCACAGCAAGAAGTGAAATTAATTTGGAACCCAACAAAAGCATTCACCAAATTCCATCTGCTCCACGCCTGACACAGTCATATCACATTCCAGACTTTCTCTCACCAATCTTAGTTCTGGGGTTAGTTTAAGCCTTGGAGGGTCTTCATAGATTTCTAGATTTCTCGGTCCATGGGACAGAGATGCGTCAGGCCATTATATGTGTGTGTGTGTGTGACTTTGCAGGTGTGTCTCTTTCTTTTTTATATCTGATCAATTTCCATTTCTTAACACTATTTGAGGAACAGAGGCATGGACAGTGATAAAGGGAGTTTAGGGAAAAATTAGAGCCATCTGACTGAGTGACATGATTGAGTGCCAGAAAAAACACATGTGCACACAAACATACACACACTCGTACAGCTCGTTATTTTCTCTTTCTCTTGAAGGCAGTGTGTGAAGTACTTCGAGATCTTGGGCCAAAGGCAGGTTTTCATCATGATGGAGTTGTCTTTGGGTCAGATGACTTCTGTGCCAGCATAGGTCTGCTGTTTTTACATTTATGTGTATCTTTATTTTGCACCATTTAATAAGCCTTTATTTTATTTGTATGACAGTACCCCAAATGTTCTTAGATGGTAAAATTCTTTTTTTCTTTAATCTGCTAATAAGCTCATATATAGCATGCAATTTGGAATTTTGTTCAGTAATATATTGTGTTTAAGATTATCCCTTGAAAAAGCTTTTATTTAATGTTTGGGTTTTTTATATATATATATATATATATATATATATATATATATATATATATATGTATATATATATGTATATATATATATATATATGTATATGTATATATATATATATATATATATATATATATATATATATATGTATATGTTTGTTTTCTGTCTCTTCCAAATGTAGGTGCCACACGCACCAAAGATGCTAAAGAACTCCTGTACGCACGGCAGAAAGTGGTGGTCACCACCAAAGCATTCGGTCTCCAGGCAATTGACCTTGTTTACATCGACTATAAGGATGTGGAAGGACTGAGGCAGCAGGCCAGAGAAGGCGCGCTCATGGGCTTCACTGGTATGCTGACTGCTATGGTCAAATTAATTTTTCTTTTCTGTTCACTCACTGTATGGTACAGTATTCTGGCCTGGTCTTCCTTACCCAAAGTGGCCTTTCAGAATAATTAGGATCTCTCTCTCTCTCTCTCTCTCTCTCTCTCTCTCTCTCTATATATATATATATATATATATATATATATATATACACACATACACACACACACACATTGGTGGCCAAAAGTGTGGAATAACGTACAGGTTTTGCTATTTCGGAAGGAAATTGGTACTTGAATCCACCAAAGTGGCATTCAACTGATTACAAAGTATAGTCAGGACATTACTGATGTAAAAAAACAGCACCATCACTATTTGAAAAAAGTTATTTTTGATCAAATCTAGACAGGCCCCATTTCCAGCAGCCATCACTCCAACACCTTATCCTTGAGAAAACATGCTAAATTGCTAATTTGGTACTAGAAAATCACTTGCCATTATATCAAACACAGCTGAAAGCTATTTGGTTCATTAAATGAAGCTTAACATTGTCTTTGTGTTTGTTTTTGAGTTGCTACAGAATGCAATAGATTGGCATGTCTTAAGGTCAATATTAGGTCAAAAATAGCAAAAAAGAAACCACTTTCTCAAAAAACTGATGATTTCATACAAAGGTGTACACTACAGTCTTCAAAGACAAAGGACAACTGGCTCTAACATGGACAGAATGAGATGTGGAAGGCCAGATGTATAACTAAACAAGAGGATAAGTATATCAGAGTCTCTAGTTTGAGAAACAGATGCCTCGCATGTCCTCAGCTGGCAGCTTCATTGAATTCTACCTGCTCAACACCAGTTTTATGTGCAACAGTAAAGAGAAGACTCAGGTGTACAGGCCTTGTGGGAAGAATTGCAAAGAAAAAGGCACTTTTGAAACAGAAAAAAAAAAAGAAAAGTTTAGAGTGGGCAAAGAAACACAGACATTGGACAACAGATAATTGGAAAAGAGTGTTATGGATCTTAAACCCATTGAGCCTTTGTGGGATCAGCTAGACTGTAAGGTGCGTGAGAAGTGCCCGACAAGACAGCCACATTTATGGCAAGTGCTACAGGAAGCATGTGGTGAAATGTCACCTGAGTGTCTGGACAAACTGACAGCTAGAATGCCAAGGATCTGCAAAGCTGTCATTGCTACACATGGGAGGATTTTGAAGTCCTTGAAGTAGTTTAAGAAGTTCTGAACATTTTTTTCAAATTGTAAAAGTAATTTTTCACGTTATTAATGTCCTGTCTATACATTGTGATCAGTTGAATGCCACTTTGCTGAATAAAAGTACCAATTTCTTTCCATAAGAGCAAAATCTCTACATTATTCCAAACTTTTGGCCGCAAGTGTGTATATACAGTATATAAAAACTATATATATATATATATATATATATATATATATATATATATATATATATATACACACTATATTGCCAAAAGTATTCGCTCATCTGCCTTTAGACGCATATGAACTTAAGTGACATCCCATTCTTAATCCATAGGGTTTAATATGACGTCGGCCCACCCTTTGCAGCTATAACAGCTTCAACTCTTCTGGGAAGGCTTTCCACAAGGTTGTAAGAGTGTGTTTATGGGAATTTTTGACCATTCTTCCAGAGGTGCATTTGTGAGGTCAGACACTGATGTTGGACGAGAAGGCCTGGCTCACAGTCTTTGCTCTAATTCATCCCAAAGGTGCTCTGTCGGGTTGAGGTCAGGACTCTGTGCAGGCCAGTCAAGTTCTTCCACACCAAACTTGCTCATCCATGTCTTTATGGACCTTGATTTGTGCACTGGTGCGCAGTCATGTTGGAACAGGAAGGGGCCATCCCCAAACTGTTCCCACAAAGTTGGGAGCATGGAATTGTCCAAAATCTGTTGGTATGCTGAAGCATTCAGAGTTCCTTTCACTGGAACTAAGGGGCCAAGCCCAGCTCCTGAAAAACAACCCCACACCATAATCCCCCCTCCACCAAACTTCACAGTTGGCACAATGCAGTCAGACAAGTACCGTTCTCCTGGCAACTGCCAAACCCAGACTCGTCCATCAGATTGCCAGATGGAGAAGCGTGATTCGTCACTCCAGAGAACACTTCTCCACTGCTCTAGAGTCCAGTGGCGGCGTGCTTTACACCACTGCATCTGACGCTTTGCATTGCGCTTGGTGATGTATGGCTTGGATGCAGCTGCTCGGCCATGGAAACCTATTCCATGAAGCTCTCTATGCACTGTTCTTGAGCTAATCTGAAGGCCACATGAACTTTGGAGGTCTGTAGCGATTGACTCTGCAGAAAGTTGGCGACCTCTGCGCACTATGTGCCTCAGCATCCGCTGACCCCGCTCTGTCATTTTACGTGGCCTACCACTTCGTGGCTGAGTTGCTGTCATTCCCAATCGCTTCCACTTTGTTATAATACCACTGACAGTTGACTGTGGAATATTTAGCAGCGAGGAAATTTCACGACTGGACTTGTTGCACAGGTGGCATCCTATCACAGTACCACGCTGGAATTCACTGAGCTCCTGAGAGCGGCTCATTCTTTCACAAATGTTTGTAGAAGCAGTCTGCATGCCTAGGTGCTTCATTTTATACACCTGTGGCCATGGAAGTGATTGGAACACCTGAATTCAGTTATTTGGATGGGTGAACGAATACTTTTGGCAATATAGTGTATATATATGCACTCGCATATATGCATATTCATATATAGAACAAAATGCCCCTTACCAGTGCAAAACCATTAAGAGAACCTGTGATTGATGTCATAAAACTCTAGGCTTAAAATAATATTCTTGTTTGAATATATGTTATAATTGACAGCATAGCACAGATTCTGTTGCCAGAGCTTAATTTGTAATTAACCCTCAATATTCTTTTAAATATCTCACTAAAATTCTGAAAGTGGAACATTTTAACACCTGTTAATAGAACAGTTTTTTTTAAATACAATTGCAAATTAATATTGTCTTGTGGTCTTAATGCCTGTCTCTCCCTCTGCCTTTTGGCCATGTTTGTGTTCCTCTTCTCTTGTCTACCTAATTAGTGCTGTCATGAATTCCTTTTGAACTAAAATGCTGGCATGATTGTTATATTTAAGGGTTTATGAAAACCAGAAACTTTGTGTGTATACAATTTTTATTTGTCATTACCCATTTTTCACTAGAAATAAATTAAGTTACTGCTGCAATTAATGTTGTTATACTGACATGAATCTTCAAAAAAAAAATAATAATAATAATAATATATATATATATATATATATATATATAAATTATTATTATTATTAAAATATATATATATATATTTTGTCTGTATGCATGCATGCATCTCTCTGTCAGTGTATATGTGTTATTTGTGAGTGTGTGTGTGGGAGATCGACGTATGTTCACAGCTCAGTGCTGTGTGGGTTTGTAGCTAGGCAACGTGTGTATGTGTGTAGAGTCCTGGTGAGGGGGTAACTGGCCATGGGAGGCCAGACACAGCCCGCTCTGAGCCTCCGCTAATGAATATGTAATTGCTGTTTGCAGAATACACACTGTTCTCCCTGCACATCTATGTATACACTAGCACTGCCATTCCTCCAAAACACAGCAATCCACTGCTCCAAGATTTTTTCCTCTTTTTTTTTTTTTTTTCCCCTCTTTTTTAATTTTATTTTATCATAATTCCTTATTATTAGTCCAGAGTCAATTTTAAAGTTTTTATAAAAATTAATTTTAAACATCTCATATAGGTTTTTAGGTGATTGACCTATTATATATTTAAACCTGGATTTTGTCATGAAAATTGCCATAAAAGGTGGCAACTACAAATTAAAAAAACTAAAAAACAAATAATTCTTTATTATTCACATCTAATATGTGTGTGATTTTAAAAACAAATTTAGTATCATTTAAGGTTGTAGGCTTAAGAAATTAATAAAATTGCAACTCAGGAAAAACAACTTTTCATACAGAAAATATTTTAAGTATTGTTAAAATATAATAATTATATATAATAATAATTAATTAACAACCCTTGTACTGCTGTAACTATGCTTTCTTCCAACATACCATTCAGTTATTGTTGCTACTTTTAAAATCATGATAAATTAATGAGGAATCTTCTTTAAACAGTGTAGAAACTTTCAGAAGCTTTCTGACAATTTATTATAATAATTTGTTTTTTATGACAATGTTAGCTAATACCACAATTTTGCTGTAGAATCTATAACTATAGTAGCTTTACTATTTTGCCAAAATTATGGTTACCATGGTTCATTTTTTTTAAAGGGAACATGAGTAGGTTAACATGAGCCAACCCATTTATTTACTTTTTATTATTATTATTATTATTATTATTATTATTATTATTATTATTTTGGTTGTGGTGTCCCAGGAAATCTGTTGGGTGCCACTGAAATGGCATTTTTTTTTATTTTTATTATTATTATTATTTTCTCAGTGGCCAGCCTGCAGGTTGATCATGCCATGTTGTAGCCCATCAGCAGAGTGCTCTGTTCAGCAGCCTGTCATCAGGCAGGTGGGGTCAGGTTTGATGACTCTCTTCTGCCTCTCCTGCAATTGGAGCGTCTCCTCATGTTGGGCCGTGTTTAGCGCATTGCTGTCTTTAAGAGCATTGTTGAGTCTTAAGAATGGTTTTAGTTAGTGTCAAGAAATTAAAGAACTCAAGAAAATAAAGATACAACAAAATATTATTGTAAATACAAATCCCTGTATATTAAGTATTAATATATCAAAATAAGCTTTTCCTATTTCCTTTTATACATTTTATTTTTCATTGAATTTACAGCTCAGACAGTTTAGGACTATTTTAGTATAACAACCTCTATCATGCTACATTGTAAAAAAAGAAAAAAAAAATCACATTTGTCTTTTTCTGTTGTTGTTGTTGTGCCTTTTTCATAGATTTTGTCACTCTAAATGACATTTTGAGAATCATCTAACAGGGGGCACTCTACTAAATGGTAATGAGCCAACCAGATATATCCAAACCAGATGGCACCCTGTGATTGGCTGATTTGCTTTGGGGAGCGTTAATGATGCACTGTGGCAGGCGAATAGCAATGTACCGTAAGGGTTTTCCACGCCCCTTTGCCCACTCTGTCACTAGCTGGCTCAGAACAGATATCTCCTGAACAGGTGGCAGTCTAGGGAAGGGGGCATATTTTGTTGATGTGAGGGAACGACCCCCTGCCAGTGTTTTCTGGGATGGGCATCACAAACACGGACCTTGAGCCTCCGCTTTAGGGTGTTGATCCAACAGGCCGTCTCCTCCAGAGCCGCAGAGGGACAATACACACACAGTGGTCCTTACCACCATCATTCTCCCATCTGCAGCACTGTTGGCTAAATAAGAAAACACAGTCATCAAGCTTGTTTGGTTTATTTACATTGCAGTGCATGCCTAGCAGTCATTAGTAAACCAGATCATTTACCTGATGCCTCAGTCACTTTCAATTGTTCAATTTTGTAGTCAGAATTTGTTGTATCTTGCAGTACGTAGCTTTGACAATGTGTTAAAGATGCAAAAAGTAACACCTGTGGTATTGTAGGCTGTTTTAACATATAACTGGCATTATGCTGCAATATGTAACATTGTGTGCTGAATTATGTGGGAACTGAAATGGCACAGGCTGTTTCAGAGGGGTTAACCAAGGTAAGACTTGTAGATGGAGCTAATAGTTTACTCATGTATTAAATTCTGTTCATACCAGCCATCTACCTTTCCGTATTTCCTTTATTTCGGGGACATGCTAAAGCGAAAAGTGATTATGTTATATCTCAAATGAAGCTTCATAACCCAAAAGTCTGATCTGGGAACATGTTCCAGATTATCTGGGTGCAATATGTTATTTTTGAAGATAAGGTTCCTGCCGCCTTGACCGTAATCTGTTTTAGCTTCTTAGCGGATGCTTCAAAGTAGGGAGGAAAGGAAAGATGCATATTTGAAAATGGCCTCCATATTTAATGGAACAATTGTAAGTTAGATTATAGAACATTTTATACCAAACATTGAGATGGAAACCATTTTTAGTTGATCTAAAGGCATGCAGCTTGAATGAAGGATGTGTTTTTCCCACAGAAGCATACATAGTAAATGCATGGATGTCTCACTTCACATAATGGATGATTTCATGGTCGTCTGTTGTAGTTGCCTCCAATTTTTTACTCCAGCGTTGGGTCATTAACACACATAGCTGAGCTTATGAGAGATATCAGTTGCTGCTGTATGATATCTATGTCTAAAGTATGTGTGCACTTTTTATGGAGTGTAGGCACTGAGGTTGCTGTGTGTGTGAGTGTGGCTCTCACACGGTCCTGTAATATAAGCTGCAAGTGATGTCTCACAGAGGCTGCCTCAGTTTGGAGTGTAACTAAGCGTACAGTAAAGTCTCAGAGATCAGCAGGGCACAAGGCAAAAAACGGGATGACACCCATAATTCATACCATCCTCTGTCCCTGCTGTGTCCCTTAAATTCACTCCTGGTCAGGGAGCGGTCTACAGAAAGAGGAGCCAGAACCCACCAATGCCTTCATCTACTTACCAAAGCCCTTTAAACTGGCAGGATATTCCTACATAACTTTTCTATTTTTACAGAATTCAATCATTTCCTGTGGTATTGTGTTAACAGTCTACATAGTGTAAGTTATACGCCTAAAGAAATGAAAAGTGCTTTTGCAAAAAGTCCTATGTTTAAAATGATGTAGACTCTTTATCTTCAGTCATATAAGAAGCTATTTTACTCTACATTTTATTTTACATGTTAAGCTTACATTACCAACCTTGTACAAACCCCCACCCCCCAACTTCGCATTGATAGGTGAAATTGCCTGAAAACAAATTTGTTTGGCAATTAAACTAATTGCGATGATATTGGTTACCGAAAGTTGCTATATTGGCCAGCGAACATAAACTATTGTAAGAAATGTAAGCGTAGTTCTAGCAGGAAGACTCTGGATCTTTACGCATTCATTTAACTCGGGCATCTCATCCAGTCACAATCCAGCCTCTGCTTTATAAGCTCCGCACAGTTGTCTTTCATCGCTCGTATGCCTCCATTGTTTTCACCCCCCTCCACCACATCACCACCAGTTTAGGTCCCGTCCTACCATAGTGGGAAGCTCCTCTCCTGCGGTCATCGCTTTCTGGCAGGATTTTGATGGTTAAGTATCTGAGTGCTGAACTGAAGGACGGGGCTTATGCCAAATGAACTAAATGTCTCTACATTCGTATTAATTCCAATCACCAAGTCTTTCTGATAGAACTTATTTTATGATATACTGTTAACAAAAATGTTTTAAGATGTTATAATGGATGAAGGACCTTAGAGGCCCCTGCTCTTCACTGACTGTCGAGAACAGACAGTACATTTACAGACGCAGTAATAGGCCTGATCATGCTACAGCTGGTTTTTGCATAGTCAAGCCAAAGTCTCCAGCTGTCTCCAAGTACAGTGCATCCAGAAAGTATTCACAATGCTTCACTTTTTCCACATTTTGTTATGTTACAGCCTTGTTCCAAAATTGATTAAATTCATTATTTTCCTCAAAGTTATACAAACAATACCCCATAATGACAACGTGAAAGAAGTTTGTTTGAAATCTTTGCAAATTTATTAAAAATAAAAAACGAAAAAAATCACATGTACATAAGTATTCACAGCTTTTGCTCAATACTTTGTTGAAGCAACTTTGGCACCAATTACAGCCTCAAGTCTTTTTGAGTATGATGCTACAAGCTTGGCACACCTATTTTTGGGCAGTTTCTCCCATTCTTCTTTGCAGGACCTCTCAAGCTCCATCAGGTTGGATGGGGAGCGTCGGTGCACAGCCATTTTCAGATCTCTCCAGAGATGTTCAATCGGGTTCAAGTCTGGGCTCTGGCTGGGCCACTCAAGGACATTCACAGAGTTGTCCCGTAGCCACTCCTTTGTTATCTTGGCTGTGTGCTTAGGGTCGTTGTCCTGTTGGAAGATGAACCTTCGCCCCAGTCTGAGGTCCAGAGCGCTCTGGAGCAGGTTTTCATCAAGGATGTCTCTGTACATTGCTGCATTCATCTTTCCCTCGATCCTGACTAGTCTCCCAGTTCCTGCTACTGAAAAACAGCATGATGCTGCCACCACCATGCTTCACTGTAGGGATGGTATTGGCCAGGTGATGAGTGGTGCCTGGTTTCCTCCAGGCATGACGCTTGCCATTCAGGCCAAAGAGTTCAATCTTTGTTTCTCATGGTCTGAGAGTCCTTCAGGTGCCTTTTGGCAAACTCCAGGCAGGCTGTCATGTGCCTTTTACTGAGGAGTGGCTTCCGTCTGACCACTCTACCATATAGGCCTGATTGGTGGAGTGCTGCAGAGATGGTTGTTCTTCTGGAAGGTTCTCCTCTCTCCACGGAGAAATGCTGGAGCTCTGTCAGAGTGACCATCGTGTTCTTGGTCACCTCCCCGACTAAGGCCCTTCTCCCCCGATCACTCAGTTTGGCCGGGCGGCCAGCTCTAGGAAGGGTCCTGGTGGTTCCAAACTTCTTCCATTTATGGATGATGGAGGCCGCTGTGCTCATTGGGACCTTCAATGCTGCAGAAATTGTTCTGTACCCTTCCCCAGATCTGTGCCTCGATACAATCCTGTCTCGGAGGTCTACAGACAATTCCTTGGACTTCATGGCTTGGTTTGTGCTCTGACATGCACTGTTAACTGTGGGACCTTATATAGACAGGTGTGTGCCTTTCCAAATCATGTCCAATAAACTGAATTTACCACAGGTGGACTCCAATCAAGTTGTAGAAACATCTCAAGGATGATCAGTGGAAACAGGATGCACCTGAGCTAAATTTTGAGTGTCATGGCAAAGGCTGTGAATACTTATGTACATGTGATTTTTTTTGTTTTTTATTTTTAATAAATTTGCAAAGATTTCAAACAAACTTCTTTCACATTGTCATTATGGGGTATTGTTTGTAGAATTTTGAGGAAAATAAAGAATTTAATCCATTTTGGAATAAGGCTGTAACATAACAAAATGTGGAAAAAGTGAAGCGCTGTGAATACTTTCCGGATGCATTGTATATGAAAACAATGCTGAAATTGATATATGGTCATTAAATTTGTTTATTTCAAAATATGTTGTAAGATCAGTTTTGTTTGTCTGTTGTACTTGCTTCTTTCCAGGAAAACAAGTGATCCACCCCAACCAGATCAAGGCTGTTCAAGAGGAATTCACCCCCAGTCCGGAAAGAATCAAGTGGGCCATGGAGCTTATCACTGCATTCGAGGAGCATCAGAAGTTGGGAAAGGTGCACATTCCAGAGCTTCCAAACAGAGATCTCTAATATTTTCCAATGTGACGTAGCATCAAGATGTCCTCCTCGATGCGTTCTGTTCTGTAGCTTTTCAGCTTTCGTCTGAGGAAAGCAAATGAGGAGTCGAATATTGTAGTTCCTAATTTAGTGCGTCATTGAGTCCTGCATTTTCTGCTCGGTAGGGCTGCGCGTGTCTGAGATGTGCTGGTAATGTACAATCTGCCAGTAATTCTTAGGCCAAGGATGGCCTGGGGGTGCGTCAGCGACACTCTCCCTGTTCAGCTTTTTGCTTGCTATCCAAGATTCCAGGGCACAGTTACTTGATTTATTTGTGTTTTCCCATAGTTTTTCAGTGCCCTCTTTAATCTCCTTGCAGATTTGTTACAGAAAATGTTTGCAAAATGCCCACCTGGGGCTTTTCTGCCTGTCAACATGACATTTTTAGATGCTACCAACATTAACAAACTGAATTACATTTATGATACAGCTTAACTGAAGATTTATTTTCTTTGAACAATATGCATATGCATACATCATTTAATTATTGTAACTCTTTCTTGATGAGAGGTTATGACTGGGTAGGCTGATTGAAATATCTGGCTCAGTGTAGTGGCATAATGAATAGGAGCATTTAACATAAGACTTCCAGCCATAATTTTTGCAGCTATCAGGAATATTTCAATTTTTTTTTTTCACCCATGCTGTATTAAAGGCATCTTATTTTAATAAAAAGCATTTCCCAATTCTTAACCAACTTGAATAAAACACAACTTGGTCTTAAATTGGAAGCTAACAAGAGGTTATTATCGATCCACAGTATCATAATGGCAGGCCAATTACACATTAAAAGCTGATTTCAGTTGCTGTAAAAGCTAGAAAATCCATCCTCTACCTTTTTTGTGACATTTGTATTTTTATTAAATTTTGCAGTTCACTCCCTGGAGTCTCAAAATCATTGTAGTGTTATATACCCAGTGCAGCAGAAAGTGCAAGGATATAAATACTTTCAGACAATATCTCAACTGGCTTTATTTTTATTCAACTGGTGTTCTGTTCTCTTCTCCTTAGGGGGCTTTCACCTTTCACGGCAGTATGATTGACATGCCATCTCTGAAGCAAGCTCAGAACATTGTCACATTGACTTCAGCTGTTCAGGGGATGTGAGCTAGACGAGTTCCTCAGTCATCAAAATCTGCACCATGCTGGCAACAAACTGTGTTATGCACTTCACATCAATGCCTAAAATGTGTAATTTTTTTACCAACAGCAGAAAAGATGTACCATACAATATGTTCTGTCTTGATTGCAAAGTAATTGAAGTTCCACTTAAGTCATTTTGGTTGTGTTGACTATTTTTTGTTTGTTTGATTTGGGCTGCTGAAATTTATTGTAGTAGCATTACTATTTTATGCATTAGTTTGTGATTGTGTGTGTGCCAGTGCCCACCCCCCTGCCTCTCCTGTGTCAGGACAGACGATTGTGCATGGCAAAGGTTGTGCATGCCCACTGAAAGGGCAAACAAACAGAGCTGCCATGCCGTTGAGCTTCCATTCAGCCTGAAGACTCCTCCAGGCCCCTGTACATCAAAGTGCTGTTTGCCAAGAAGTCGGCATGAATTTACTAAAACCAACAGAGAGCAAATGAGTCTGCAAGCCCATTCTAAATTGCAGGCCTTTGTTTCAGGGGACTCTGTTAGCCAGTCTGTTCTCTAAGAGAAGGCCTGAATGTGTCTGCTGCCTGCCGTAAGCTCTAAGCTGACCTGATCAGCGGTGAGGCACACATTTGCAAGCAAACACGTACACAAAGGGCTCTGCAGTTTGTCCTTTCTCCTTTATGTAAATATCAGCAGTTTTCCGTGCTTTCCTTGGCTTTTTAATCCCGGGAAGTGGGTCCCATCACTCCATCCAGTTTATAAATTGCCGTGAACTTGCCCAAGCACTAAAAAGACGTGCTGCCGTTGTCAATTTTACCCATGTTCTAAACACGCTTTGTCAAGAATGCCTCTTTTCAAATAAAGCTCCAGGATGTCTCTTGAGAGCATTGTTGTTTTTTAAGTCACATTTGTTATGAATGCATCTTACAGTACACACGGTTCCCACTCCTTGCTGGCCTTTGGCTCCCACGGGCTGATGAGACCTTTGGCAGAAATGACTGGGGTGGATTTGTCTGGGGTGGGGGATGGTTGATGGTTTCGTTAGTCACTATGGTAATAAAACCCTTCACAAGCAGGACTTGATATGGAATGATCAATAGAGTCTCTGGTGAGCATCTCGGTCCCAAGCTCTGTGCCAGCCAAAGGATGCAGACAGAAAGAAAGAAGCCTCCACTGTGAGCAGCCCAAAGGGCCGGCAGTAAGCTGACGGCCTGGCACCCAGCCCACTCTTCTCTCCCTGTCTTCTCTCTCCCATGCTCTCTGCTGTATGCATTCATTTAATTTTCATTTTCTTTTTTGACTCATGTCAGACAGGCCCCTTTGCTCTCCTAAACACTTTTTAAACAAGTTTTGAAGACTCTCAATCAGAACTTGAGACAGTAGGATCAATAGGCCAATGCACATAGATGAGAGAGATTAATACAGAGCTACTTGGATGCATTGTGGCATATACTTCGGCCAACAGACTTGTTAAAAAAAATATATATATAATATATATATATATATATATATATAGGAATAGGAATATTGGACTAAACACAACCCAGCCCCACACAAGAGATTGGATGATGCTGACCTCTGACTTAGTCACATAAAACTTTCTAGGAAATCAGTTTGATTAGTTGTTTGTTGATTGATATGTCACTAAAGTGGACTTCTGTGTGTCTGCCCCCTCCCCTGAAACAGCTACTTTAGTGGTTATTCTGCCTTTACAAAAGCGTACAAATGTGTGTATTTATTGTATTTACTGTTTGTAACTGAGATGTGTGATCATTTTCCATTTTGCACCTTATTTTTTATGCAAAGTGAAATTTTATTTGCCAGTAGAATTAATCCTGTATCTGTACACCAAAGGCAGTGGTAATTTTATTAATTATCTTGAAACTGATCTGCACAGTGAAAGAATTTGGGTTTAAAGGATTTGAGGACAGTAGAGCTCAGCAAAACGCTACTTCCTAATTCTATGTCATTTTTCATGACATTTCTATTATGCCTCTAACTTGACATAATCTTTTCAGCTCACAAGGCAGAATTATTTAAATACATTTACTAGTATTCCCAAAGAGAGTACAATACAATTAACATGAATAGGACCTTACCTAATCTTGACAGCACTCAATTAGGCTTGAAACACAGTCCTGATGGTTATATGCTGAGATTGCTCTCATAAATTATCTGATATCAACCCAGCAGAGAAAATGCATGTATGCAAAGTGCTTTCAGAGGAAAATTAAAAGGAAACGTTTTACATATTTTTCATTAATCTCAATGGGACCCGTGTGGCAGGGAGGATTTTACTTGCCTAATTTCTCACCAAGGGATCTCCCAATAATTACTTTATTCTTTTACTAGACAATATTTGACAAACTCATTTCAACAAAGATGATTTCTCCACAATAAAACAAATCGTTTACAACAGGGGCAGGCAGCAACCATTTTGGAAATAATGTATAACTGAAATTAAATTGAATTTATTGCCAATGAGGATAATGAGAAAAAAAATTAACTCTAATAATGCTTAAAAATGTCTAGGGTTTTTTTTTTTTTTCATGTAGGTAATGTGCTAGAATTATATGCAGAGAACATTATAAAATATACTGTATATATTAACCATATTCTGAATAGTAACTGAATAATGAACTTCCTAAATAATAACTAGGTGGTGATAATAATAATAATAATAATAATAATAATAATGTGACTGAAGGATTATGTATTGCCCAGCAGATGCTAAAGGAGTTTAATTCATACTTGTTCTCATGTTTAAATATAGATTTAAACTAAACATTTTTTCCTTACAAACTTTTTAAATGGCTGTTCTTTTTATTAAAACCAAATTATTTACGCTTTCAAAGGGTAGACTGCTATATTGTTATTTTTATTGTTATTATTATTATGCCTTATTTCTGCTTTTGCTTCATTTTTCTTTATTTTTGCTCAACGTCATGATTTTACAAGCAAGGGCTGTTCAGACTAGCTACTTTAATGTTTTGAAATGTAGCGTATATTGTGTTGGTGTATGAGCCAGACACAACTCAGTCAAACTTAGATTGTTGATGGTAGCATAGTTACATGCATCAGCAAAATGTCAACAAGGTTTTTACGGCTTTAAATGCAAGAGTAATTTTCAGTATAAAGGCACACCAAAATAGCCTAGTGTTCCTTAATTCTGTAGCAACTTTAAGTTTTCGCTTTTCCTAATTTTTAATTATTTAAATTGGGCTATTTAAAAAAGTTATATTTATATATAAAGTAATTACTACATATTTACATAAACCCATTATTTGAAATGGAGAAAGATCAAAGGGCAAACCCCAGTAAACCTTCTCCGGTCTTTGTCTGCGGTTGCTATGGCTTCGAGTTGAGGGGCCAAGTAAATCAGACACGATACAGTGCGACAAAAAGTCTCCGATAACTTTTTCATTTTTAGTCGGCTTGACCCAACATACCCTTTAAATTTATTTTCTTACCATGAACTTTCATGAATAGCTAATGTCCAAGGATGATGTTTATTCAGCTGCTGCTGCTGCATAATTGTCTTTTTCCATAAAAGTTCACTCTCTGTCATTGCTAAATATTGTTCTGATTATTATTATTATTAATCTAATCTAATCTGAAACGTAGGCTGTCATTACCTGCTAAATTGATGTCACGTATTGACTTGCATGAGTGCATTATGAAAATAGTTTGTAACTTTTTAATATTCACATTTTATTTGAATTATCTTATTCTTGATCGTCACGTCAGGCCTGTAGAGCACTATTAGCAGATGCAATTTCCACTATACACTGTTCAGACTTTGGAACAGCCCATGGGTGGATTCCCCAATTACAGGCCCCCCTGCAAATTGACTTTTCCTTCTGTTGTGACAAAATGGTGCAATTGTCGCGTAGCCTCCAGGATAATCATCGCATCATGGTTTTATGTATATTACAGCGGCTGGCTCATTATCACACAACTGCTCGTGAATTAGAGAAATTAAAACAATTCCGCGATATCTTTCATGGATGCGATAAAATAGATACGCTTTTGAGTGCTAGTGAGCTTGCTGTGTGTCTTGACTGCTTGGCGCAGCTTGTACTATCTCACCCACTGGTTTTCTGATGAAAGAAGAACAGAACTTTAAGAAGTGTGCCGCCGGATGCTGTCAGAATTGAGGGCACGAAGAGAATGGCTGTTCATAAAGGCGATATTTATTGCTTCTAGGCTGTTAAGACTTCTGCAGTTGAAACCTCCTAGAACGGTGCCGATGCATCCATACAGCAAACGAGAGGAATATATGATCTGTCTGCTCTTATAGGTTGCTGTCTGGTCATATTTGTACTTGCCCATAGTTCTAATGAGTAACAGGTGCATTATGTGAATTAAAGTCAATCCACATTTATGATGAAACTATGTTTAAGGCATTTGTCTAGCAGAGGTAAAATATAGGCCTTATCTCGAAAAGAAATCATACAATAAAAAGGTGTGTTTGGTTACATAAATGCTATATTGTTGTAGTGATTGTCATATCAAACATTTCCCTTGCATGTCCATAATGTCATGGCATTTCTAACATGCATGATCTAATTTTACTTTCATTTTGTGCATTTTGTGCGTTCATTGCTTTGACTTTATCTTGGGGTGACCGGCTAGCCATAGGCCTACTCTTTTCCAACTCACTGATTTTACTGTCAGGTACCGAATCTCCCTTGGACATGTGAACACGACACCAGCCTCTGGTTGATCACCTTGTCTTGACACAAGTTCACCAGACTATTACCATGTCCATCTTGTGCTTGGCACACACAAGCCATGCAGGAAACGCATACACCTTTGCGTTGACAAGTCTCACTTCAAATACATTTTTACAAGACGGTAAAACTTTAACAACATTGATAATAAAAATGCATACATTAATAATGTTAACAAATGTATTCGATGTTATGCTTAATGTTTATTCTAATCATGGAACTTTAACTCGTATATGTTCACATATTTTAATGTAGGCCTACATGAACTGATCTGTTAATCGTGTTTATAAATATGTTAATAATGAAAGTTATGCAGAAGTGTTGCCGAGAAGTCATGAAAATAGCCTGAAGTCGCAATTGATTGTGATTTCATCACACCAGAAATTAGATTATGGACTTTGCTGCACTTAAGTGCGTTAAAGGGGCTGAGTAATCATTTTGGCGTGCGATTGGTCAGATGGGACACGTGTCACTCCCTCAAAAATTAACCCATTTCCTCGTAAATGTTTAGGCTAATCAATATGTTGTGATTTTATATTAGCTTTACCGACTATTTGATTCAAGTTATTAGTCTGCCCTATTTTAGGATATATTTGTTCTTTTCGTTAATTCTCGTTAAACTACTTGAAAATGAAACTCAAAGTTTATTAAGTTTCCAGTTCGTAAAAATCCTTATTTTATTTTATGGTCTTTAGGAAAAATTAATAACTGTAATAATAATTTACACGTATGATAAATAATTATATAGGCCTATAGAGATTTTTAAACAGTAGCCTAACTATTTTTTTTTTCATAGACCTGTGCTGTTGACAATTTTAGCGTGTGCCTGTGTTTGCACAGTCAAGCACTTAATTGTAGTTTATGACATCATCTCCGCTAATCCAATTAAACATGTTTGTCCTATAGACCCAGAACTTGTGAAGAATGAATACCACTGTTTAAACAAAGGGCAGCTGACCTTTTTGGCTTTGAATTAAACAGTTCAAATGTATATCTCTTGCGCTGCGAACAGCTTTTTAATTGATGAAATTTGCCAAAAAAAAATAAATAAATAAAATAAAAAGTATTTGAAAAGTCATAGCCGTGCCATGCACCGTGATCAAATTTGTCGGAAAAGCCTATAGGGAAAGTCTGGTACAGTCGCTTATTTTTGTAACCTGCCCTCAGATATCCACTCGAAAAACAGGGTGAGAGAGAAGAACCTTCCAAAAATGTTTTAATGATAGTCTAGTTGTGATTATGGAAGCGCGAAATGTCTTTGTTATAATGAAAAGTATACATTTCCTATGAGGCTATTATTATTATTATTATTATTATTATTATTATTATTTTATTTTTTATTTTTTTCTTCAAAAACAAAGTGGAACCTCAAACTTGAATTCGTTCAGATGGTTTACACGCTATAAAAGTTCACGATCAGGTCGAAATTTAAATTATTCTTAATCAGTATTTCGTTTTTTTTTTTTCTTTTTTTTTTTTTACAGACAGGGTTATTCTCTGAACAATGTTGAGCGAAGTTTGTATTTAAAACAAATTATTTATTTGAAAGTGGCATGTCATAGCAGAGCTTATGTGTTATGGAAATTAAATTCGATTAGAAAAAGAAAAACACTTCGACTCAATATGCGTCATTTGAAATAGTGAATTGTTCTTTTCAAACTTTGTCTTTATGACACCCTGGCTTTATTCGGCATAACGGGTGTGTACAACAGCATTTTAGGTCCACGTCAATTTTTATAAGACTTCTTTTGAATGCTCACGTCACTTTCTTATTTTATAAATTGACAACGCTGATTCATGGTGAACTGTAGCTTATTAACTTTATTTGATCATACGGAATCTTATGATCACATGTCCATTTAAACTATCACTTTATAGTGACTTAATTCGTTAGACTTTCGTTGAATCCTGCTGTAAATCACACATGGCACTGTAAAGAGATAAGGTTCATGAATTGCAATTTTACCTTTTCCTTTGCGCAATGACAGCCTTATTTGTTTCCCAGTTTCAAGAAGAATTTTCGGATTTTAAGCATTAGGCCGACCTATAAATGCAAATGGCGTTGGCCATCCTTTTTATAAAATATAAACAAATAAATTGTTTTGATTTAGGCTATATTTGTAGAAGGCTTTTATATAAGTTTCTTGAAACAAGTAACTATTTAAATATTGTGACCAATGAAAAGCTTAAGCCCGACAGTAAGTTTAGCTCAGCTACTCATTTTTTGTCTTAATAAGCCAAACTCAACCGCAAATGTCCTCAGAGCTTCCTTAGCATATCAATAAAAATGTTGCCTCTTCAACAGAGAAACCACATTGGGTGAATGAACTTTACAAACTTCACACTGCAAAGCCTGTGCTGGAACTGCAGCTTAATTTAAGCATGCTCCAAATATACAGACGGCATAAACATATTCCCAATTTATACTCGTAAGGATTATTAAACTCGTAAATAATAATAAAAAGTCAATGTGCATACCAGCAAACTTAAGTCTCCGACCTATAACAGGGAATGAACCGTCATTTCAAAATTGAAACGAACTGAAGCCTATATTTTATCATTTCTATGTGCAGGAGGCTGTGGTTGAGGATGAGCTGTCATATCAGGTTGGTGAAGGCGCTAATGTTGTTGGCGTTTTGAGGCAGTGATGCTCAGGTAAGGAGCCTCTTTTGTCTGAATCACAGCGCAGCTGACTGCTCCAGGAGCCAAAGTAATGAGGGTTCCGCTGGGGGCCGCCTGGTTGGAGAGGTGGCTTAACCCCGCCCGAACGAGGCAGGAGCCCGGGTTCTGCTTTATCAATCGGAGCCCCTTGCAGAGCATGCGGCCCTCTACGAATATTTTGACAATGCACGAGCTGATGAAAGGAAGCTTGTCCGTTTGTTTTTTTGCATGATAATTCAGATTGCAGCTGAACTACGTGTGTGTGTGTGTGTGTGTGTGTGTGTGTGTGTGTGTGTGTGTGTATATATATATATATATATATATATATATATATGTGTGTGTGTGTGTGTGTGTGTGTGTGTGTGTGTGAGTTTGAAATCTAGCCAAACGCGCCCATTTCTCAGTGGATTAAAACCATGTTTCCTAACGTATGTTTATAGAGCTATAAAATTTAAATCAAATTTAAGGCAGTGCCTTAAATATCTCAAATTTACTTAGTGTAAAACGTATTTTGAATTGGACAAATTGCATCTCAGTTTTATTTATAATAAAGACATTTTATTCAATTTATTAGTCATCTCAAGTTATAGCATTTTATTTGTCTACTCTTCCAGTATTTTTAATGCAATAACTGTAATGTTTAAACATCATTCTTTTGATTCATGCACAAATCTCTGAGGCATGCCATTTTATGAATCAAGATTATCTTAATAATCAAATGTAATATTTTCCCTTGAGTGCATATTGTTATGTAGAAAGTAGCTACAAGCAAAGGGACTTTCCAAAACCAGACAATTAATGTAATTGTAAAGAGAATTCTGCAAGTGTCACCAAGATGAATTTGCGCTGTTATTTTAGCAAGATATGCTGTCATTTACCATTGAAAATGTCAAGAAAGGGGCAAAGGTGGTCATCCCCTTAGAGATGTGCCTAATTATATAATTTGTCTTGTGATTTGGACAGACCACTGTAAAGTCTCCACTGGGATCACTTCTTCAGCAGCAGAGTCTATCATCAGTTTCATCAACCCTCATTTATGTGAGGGCACAGTGAGCAAGTTCATTTATCTTGTTTTCATCCTCAGGAACTAGACAAGGCATGCAGACATGCAGTGGCCTACAATATTATTTAGCACATTTAAGATTATTATATCAGGTATTCATATCATTTACATACTGTATCTTAATAGTGACCTTTAAAGATTTCAACTGATGAAAAGTATTGCAGGTTTCTGAGAGAGGATATTTGAACCACCAAGTGTTGAGTAGTTACATATTTGCTATTAAATGTTTAAAGTGAGCAGTGATCTCATACAGACCGTAAAACAGACCATTTTATTTTCGACATTAAACTTGGTATAAATCCTAACAGAAAACTTAGGTGGGTGCTTTCAGCACAATTGATGGGTCACAGTCAAATTACTTGGCAACATTTTGAAAATGTATAATGGAATAGAACATGGCCTGTGTTTTACTAAATATAGTCATAATAAAATGTTCTAACTTAAATTTTCATAGAACTGTGGCTAACATTTCTCAGAACGATGATGTTTAAACCAAATATCACCACTTTGCAGTCAGTACTGGCAAAGTTCTGAAGAGTGAAATATGTGTGTGTGTGTGAGTGTGTGTGTCCAGGTATTCCCTATGTTGTGGGGACCAAATGTCCCCACAAGGATAGTAAAACCTGACATTTTTGATGTTGTGGGGACAATCAGTTGGTCCCCACGAGGAAAACAGCTTATAAATCATACTAAATTGTTTTTTGAAAATGTAAAAATGCAGAAAGTTTTCTGTGAGGGTTATGTTTAGGAGTAGGGTTAGGATACAGTATAAAAACCATTATGGAGAGTCCTCATAAAACATGAAAACCCAACGTGTGTGTGTGTGTGTGTGTGTGTGTGTGTGGGTAGGTTTAAGTGGTTTACGAGGACTTTTTTTAGGTTACAAACTGGTAATTACAAGGGTATTATGCTATAAATGTGGTTTATGAGGACATTTCTAGTGTCCCCATAATTCAAATCGCTTAAACATTCTAAACGATGTTTTATTGAAAATGTAAAAATGCAGAATGTTTTTTGTGAGGATTAGGGTTAGGGTTAGGGTTAGGGGATAGAATCTATAGTTCGTACAGTATAAAAATCATAATGTCTATGGAGAGTCCTCATAATGATAGCTGCACCAACATGTGTGTGTGTGTGTGTGGTCATTCTGAATTGGCATTGATGCACTCATGAATTTTCATCAAGGTTGCACATAAGCATGTGCCACTCCTACATTTATTCCAAGATGCGCAAACACAGCACTGCAAATTGCTTACTATGCAGCATGGATTCGCACCTGCTGAGGAGGGAAGGAAGCATTGCATTCTGGAGATATGGTCTGCAAGCATGCCTAGCGTACCTCCACAAAATGTCACAGCAGAAAGCAAGTCATTATCAACTCAGGGGGACCCTTGACACTGGTCTATGAGAGATAGTTCCAGTAGTTCAAAGCCATTTCTAATGGCCATTCCAAGGTCAGCTTGAAACAGAGAAAGTGGCTTGTGATGTTTAAGAACATCTAACCACCCTTGTGCAGCCAGCGTGGGTTCTGGTGGCCAGTGATGCACTAGGGGTAGTCCAGGGTATTCTATAGGTGAGTTTACGGGTTTATTAAGCAGGGATTAGTCCCTCCCTGACATAAGGTGGGTTCTTTTACGTAGGAGATCTTCAATTCAATCATCAATAGAGTATAACAATGTCAAGTCAATCAAGATACAACTGCATGGAAGTGAACTGGCTTTTTTAATGGGTTTTGACTTTTTGACTGTTGAGTTTCTCATCTTTTGCTCATCTCCTTCCTACTTGAGAGTTGTGCATTTGTACTCTCTCTCTCTCTCTTCTTTTCTCTCACTGAGATGATCTAGCACTGTGGTTGTCCAGCTATGCAGGATGATTTCCTCTCACTGAATGTTGACCTTTTCTTCTATGAAAGATGCCGTAGTCAGAGGCATGACTCTGATTTGCTGTTCATGGTAGTTCGTCAGATGTGGCAGGAATCAGCATCTACAGAATGTACAAAGACTGTGTTGCATATTATGCATATTATTTGTACATCCAAATTAGTCAGTATGTGATTCAATTGTTAGTACTGTATGTGCCGTGTAATTACCTTTTTTTAGATCGGTTACAGAATGATAAAATGGCAAGTAGATGTTGGTAGGCTACTACTAGATCTAGATTTCTCATTGCTGAGATGAGTCACTGTGCTTTTAGACAGGCTTGTTTCAAAAATCTCTTCTTGCATCCTGCTTTCATGTTGCTTTATATTATTGTTGAACAGGCCAAAATGTTCTTTTTTTGAATGGCCTACTGTGCAGGGAATAGGAGCCGCTAGCTTGCTTTCTCTACTGAAGAGTTTGTCTTTTGAATATTTAGAAATAAAGTCCTCACATCATTCCATCTGTGTCAAGCAAACGATATACATAGTTTATACACAGTTCTATTATTTTTGTCTGTGCAGTGCATATGGAATAACCTTGGTCTTTACTGTAAATGGTAACATCTACAGCAAAAAACAACACTGATAACTCTACATTAACCTCTGCATTAACTGGTATGTCCACGATCCACATTCAAGCTGGCCACAATGTCCATGTAATATGTTTCCTAGTCCAAACAGCTTTTAAATCAAACATTTGCATCCTCTCCTAGGACAAGGTCCAGCACCACAAATGCTTCTGAACATATGCCACATGGATAGTGTTTTTCTATTGGATGTCCAGACTTGCATTTAGGACCATTTAAACAGGACCTGTCAAATACAAGGCAAGCAGAGTACTGGTCACATGGCTCTGGGGTTTGGTTCATTTGCTGCACAGGCTGAACAGACCAGGTGTAGAGCTCTGGCTCCTGGACATGTCCGTGGACGACCTTGCTCTCATCACCAAGTGCCTTGGAATGCCTCCCAGTCCTGGGGATTCATATTTGGACAAGCACCAAGTTTGGAGGCCCACAGATGTTGTGGAGAGGCCAGATATTATGACAGTTTTCTCATGCAGACAGGCAGGATGATTCATATGTGTTTAAAAAATAAAATAAAAAAAGGGTTCCTCTGTTGCGATGAATATACAGATAATTCCATACTTTGAACTTTAACTTACATTTTATTTTATTTTATTTTTGTGATTTCTTGTTAATAAGATTTGCTCACAAAATATGTCAATAACAGGGCCAAGATTAATACTATTTCATATAATCTGTGCTTGAGTTCTCTATCAAGTTTGGGTTGGAAATTATTGAAAATCGCAAAAATTTATTTAGCTGTACAACAGGTTTCAGATTAGCAATTACTTAAAGTAATGCCATCACTAATTATCCAGGTTGTGATTTTATTATTATTTATTATTATTATTATTATTATTATTATTATTATTATTATTTTAATGTCCAAGAAGTTTAAGTACAATTAAATATTTTGAACAATCCTTGAACTTTCTTAACTTTGACTTGCTCAGTAATTGCTTAGCACAACAGGATTATTGTGCATTAAAGACATTCATAGAGATTTCTGACAATTTTTAACTAAGCTCTGAACTGTTTTGACAGTTGACAAAAAAAGATCAGGGATGCAAACTACTAACCTTTAGGATAAAGTCACCTTTTTTTTAAGCTAATTTGCCCAAATTGTTAACATTTTTTACATTTTACTTATCACTTAAAAGGGGTACTTTAAGCTTAACAACAACAACAACAACAACAAAAGCTTTAAATACAACAATAACAAAAACAAACTGAAAATCCTGAAACACCTGCTATGACTGTCTCGTCTTTTTCACATCTCATGAGTTTGCATCCCTGAAGATGCTTCTGCTGGATGTCCAAATCTTTGATAGCTTGATAGACTGATAGCTTCTAATTTTGTTCTTAAACAGTCTCTCCTACTGTACATGTTCAGTCATACCGGGCATGGCTGCATACCACACTCATTTAAAAACTTTTAATATTACCAGCATTAAATCTAAATATGCCGCAAGAAACTTTAATCTCCAACGTGAATACAGTATGCGGTTGACCTTATACTGAAGCAGCCAAATCATGTTTTCCATTCCAAGCCACAAGTTTCTCAGTTCTTAAAACATGCATAGTCTGTATGGAGTTATATAGTCGTAAGCAAGCAAAAACAACAACAACAACAACAAAACAAAAAAAGTTCACTGTTGGATAACTTTAACATCGGATCATTTTCTGCAATCAAATATATGGAAATGCAATGACCTTTGATTCGTATATTTTAATCTTTGAATGTAGGCTACATGAACTACTGATATGTTAAGCATTCTATAGTGTTTATTAATGACTTACCAAGGAATCTTTCTAGAGATAGCCTAAGTACAAATAAATGATGATGTGCTTGTATAGTAATTGATTTAATGAAGTTTCTATGAAACTATTAAAAGCGAGTGGAGGTCAGGCGAGCGGCACCCCTGAGCGCTCATTGTCAGATGTTTAACTCAAGCAATCTTTTGGGAAAGACATCGGGGCTAATAGGTGAACTCACAGCTGTCTGAGTCGGGCTTGAGCTTTCAGAGCAAATAGCAAACAACTAGCCTACTCATCCGGCCTCTAACCGAATGGGACGGCAAACTTTCTTAACAACATCATCTTCGCACATGCAAGAAGCAGAAGCACAACGCCCCATCAATAACTGCACTAAACGCGAAAAGTATACTATATCCTTTTTTTTTCTAGATTTGAGCTCATAAACACGTACTTACGTTGCACTGTATGAACACCCCACGAGTTTTCGCATCCATGCATCAAAAGTTTTCCTCTCCGTGTTTTAAAGTAAAATCTCAGAGTGCAGAGAGGAAACAAGCTGCCTTGCAGATGCAACTGGGTTGTTTTCTCGCTTATTCGGGAAACTTAAGATAGTAGGCAGGTAGGGTGCTCGGAAGAGTTTGGCAGAGTGCCTGGACTGGAGGATGAATATGTGCCCAGTTTTCTTGGTCTTCAAAGCATAGCGTGGTCAAACACTCAACGGATGTTTAAAGCGCAACCCATACATGGATGTTGTTTTTATTTTGAAATGGAATGGACGAGAAGAGTTTAGTTGTGCTCTTTTAAACGTGTTTAACGCATGTTTACTTGTGGACAATTATTTCGTGGTTGTCTTTGCAAAAGTCCGGCTGACAAATCACTTGGTTTAGACTTTTATAAGATAGATTTCCTGTGTTTTCAATAACGTCTCCATTTTTATACGTTTATTTACGTGCTTGTAGCCTATTTATTTATTTTTTTGATTAAATGATTAAACCATTTATAAATTAAGTTGTCATATAATTCTACAAATAAAATGCTAATCACCTATGAGTTTACATAAGTAACATTCATCATGTAGTTCACAATATTTGTGATTTAAACAGCAGATCTGTCGATGTAAACTAGCTACCAATCGTTTTTTTTTTTTTTTATGAACAAAAAAATGATTCATTCTTAACTTGGATGATAACTATACAAGTTTAATAATCACTAGCTTAGAGGGTGACTAAACCAAAAGATAAATGAAAACCACCACGCATAATGCGTTTAATAAGATTTTTAATTATGTTTGTGTCTTTCAATATTTAATACACGTGTTTCATAACGCCTCTCTCTCCCCAGACACCAAAACACCTCATGACAAATATTCCATTAGTGCCGTCATTTACCTCTGAGACTTTGCACGTTCTCAGATGAAGTCTGGCAGTGTGAGTTAAACATATGTATGTTCAAACAGATAAAGCGTAAAGTGCATTTTCCTAATGGAGAATATGATGATTAAACTGATGCATGTTTTCTTTTTCTTTTCTCTGAATTCTTCAAAAGCTCTACTTTTGCGTCGCAAAGAAAAGAGGGATGCACAATGACTTGGCTATTTCTGAACCCTAGTCAAACGAATAACAAGAAGCTGACGGTGTGAAATCTGACTTATAAACAGACTCCTCTGATGTGATCATTCTGTCCAATAAAGGCAAAACGAGGGAGAAGTCGCTGCCGTTTTCACACTGACTTCTGCTTTGTCTTTTGAAAAGTGGCGTCTGAAAGTCTGACTCTTAGAGTTACTGATTTGCAGGCTGCATGTTAAGGTAGACCATGTAAGTGATTTCCACGGGCATTGCACTAAAGGAGAACAAATCGCTGACAAAGGGGGTAGCTTTGCGATTCAATAGCGTCGTTAGGACGACCGAAAAGTATGCCTCAGATAATAAGTTCTACTTCAAAGCGTCTCCCATTCAGCTGTGACTGCTGCAGCTTTTATGAACTCCCCCCTTTTCATTCCGAAAGGATTGTCTCTTTGGTTATTTTTCACCATGTTTATTTTGCACTATTCAAAAGGCACTTGTTTTGAATAAATAGAAGATCATTCTTTCTTCGGGAAAATAATAGTTTGCGGACAAAAGATTGTATTTCCAAAGTAAACCTTAATGCGCAGGAGTGATTTCAAAGATTTGGGAACAAAAAATATGAGCGATTCTGACGAAGTGCGAATTGGCTGCTCTAACATAGCATGAAACTAAAGGTCAGTGCGACTGTATCTTAATAGAGTGTTTCCAATTGAAGTTGCCTGTTTCCAGTGTCTGGTAAACACACACACACACACACACACACACACACACACACACACACACACACACACACACACACACACACACAGTTTATGAAGTGCACTTGAACTTCGCTTTATTTATGGGGCGTTTCACTGACACAAAAAGGTAGATTTACAACATCCAAAGGCGCACCAGCGTACATGCTTTATATTCCATTGAAGGGTGTAACGCAATATGAGGCGTGTATTAATGTTCGTTAGCATGACATTTCTATTCTTTTTCTTTTGGTGTTCTCTTATGAAGCATAATAGGACTTGATACAGTTTTCTCGCACAAAAACCGCTAAATGAAATGTTGCTCTGTTACACAATATTATTGCGTTTGCTGATTTAAAAGGAGAAGGTGATTCATGGGAGAGGCATCATGCTTTGATGTTTGACTCTTTAGTAGTAGTTTGTATTTTTTTCTACTAAAAATATTCAAATGGCCCTGTAGAAATCGCACCGTGCAGTCTTTCGTTCTGAAGTGGATCTCTTTGAAGTGGTGCAGGACTTGCGCTGGTCAGTTCTGAGTCTACAGTCTTGGACAGGGGGCACTTTGAAAGTGTGATTGTGTGTTTTAAACAAGGAAATTAGACGGGGGATTTTGTTTCATTTTCACCATACAAGATTCTCCTTATTGTCTGGCATCTTTGGTGTCTTATATTCCCATGAATGATTCATCTATTGATGGATTTGTGCTATTCTTCCTTTCATAACGTGCTTTATAAACAAGTGATACGTTTTACCATTTGAAAGAGCAGAGGGAATATTTTATTCAGCAGAAATTCAGAAAATAAATAATTGGTCATTCGTTGGGAAATAGCACAGTTTTCTAGCATTGTCTGTTACGTTGTTGGTCATTTAATAGTGAGTGTGTAAGTCCTGCCTTTTATTCAAGTTTTCCATATATTTCTACACAAACATCACATGTCTTCACAACTTTAAGTAATTCCATTAATACCATCATGCACCTCAACAGAAAGAGTTACTACACGGGTCATGCGAAAGATTCTTCACATTATAGAGCCTATTCAAGTAAGACCCCTTTTTTTTTTACAGAACACGAAAATAATAATAATAATAATAATAATTTCACCAAAATTATATTATTCTTTGGTGTATCTGTACTTCCAGAGCAACATTAATACCAACAAATAAATTACAATGTACAAAACTCGTCGAGACTCTACAACAACATTCACAAGCATCAATACCAGATACTATTTACAAATCAGTCAGGGATAGGCCTGTCAATAATACAGTATTTAGGGTCTCAAAGGACATATTCGTACTCTTTAATCAGAGTTACATTGATTTTGCATAAAATATAGATTTAAATAAATATCACAAAACCGTCCTGACCACGGTTATTGGTATAAAATTTAACAAAGACTCAACCCATTTAAAACTCGTTTTTTTTTTCTTTGACACTGACAATATACAAGTAAAACTCAATTTATTATCACTGCACTTTTTCCCAAACTCTAAACAATGCCCCTTAGACATTTAACGTGTAAAATGCTTTTCTATAAAAGATTTCTCTGCAACGAAGGGGTTGTAATGTAAAAAAAAAATAAAAAATAAAAATAAACATAATAATTATTTTGAGCTCAATTATTTTATGAAAAGTCAGGTACAATCTTAAAAAAATGGAAAAGTCAATAATTTCATGTTTGATTTCGAAATTTCACAATTCATTTTGCACGTAACTACTTATGTTATCATCATCATAGGGAACATAAATTGCATCAATGCTCTGAGCAAGTTTTAAGGGCAAACTGGTGGCAAAATCTCTTTCACCCTCTGACATCCATACGAGGTTCCATGTCCTTTCAAATGGAACGCTTGAATTGTGATATTTTTTACATTTATTTATTTATTTATTTATTATTATTAAATAGGGACCATTCATCATGAATATATTCCTTGCTGTTCACATCAGAGCATTGCCCTTGGATCTGTGTGTCTGAAAGTGTCCTCGTCGTCAGATTCCGACGTTGGCACGTCGCTGGAGGGAGTGTGTAGATTGTTTGCTCCAGCACTCCCATGGCACACGTACCACTCGTTTAGGTTGGTCACCTGAGGCGAAAGGTTCGATGAACGGTTCCTGTGGGGCTCCAGGTTTGGTGAGAGGGTATCACCGATCGTCGTGGACGATGGCTGGTAAGAGGAGCCTGTGTTGGAGGAAGGGGGCGGAGGAGACTTGCAGTGAACCTTCATGTGTTTGCGCAGAGAGCTCGGGTGTGTGTACGACTTGTCACATCCCCTCACTTTACAGAAGTAAGGCTTATCACTCGTGTGGACGTGAGAGTGCTTCTTCCTGTCACTGCTGTTGGCAAATTTCCTGTCACAGCCTTCAAACTCGCATTTGAACGGCTTCTCGCCTAGGAGATAACAAAAATTGGGAGAAAATGTGGTGAAGAAATCATCCGTGTACTTTTTAAATCATTAGGTCCAGGGAAGATTTTTGCTCATTAGAAAATAAGAGCTCATTTATGCTTAGTAACCAGTAGCAATGGATGGGCGACCAAAGTATTTTGCCAATGCATCGCCTTGAAAACAGCATTAATAATATGCATTCAGTGATTGGTGGTTTCGTTTAGAGAATCAAAACACTTTGAGATATAACTCCACAGCAGCTTATTATTTCCTGCTATAGCATATGGAGATATTACATATGCTTCAGGTACACCACACTCTGTAAACGTAGGCAGTTCTCACCTACTGAAGTGTGCAAAAGTGGATCCAAGATTATATATTTTATTTTATTATTATTATTATTTTTTACTGGATGTACCACTGACTCATGCAGTTCAACTACACTAAAACATGTTGGCCGTCCATATGAGGATTTATCAGATTGCCTGGAGTGAAAGAAATGACCTGGCTTTTCGAGATATCAAAATGATCTCATGTAAAAATACATTAAACGTAGTAATTTGTTCACTGTATCCTACCGGGAAAATTGGCTTATTAAAAAAAAAAAAATTAAAATAAAAAAAAAAAAAAAAAAAAATGCAATAACTGACTTTTTACTCATATTTCACTATTTATTCGAGATACCACAATGTGCACAGAATTCTAAATCTAGGTGAGTTTGACAGGCTAGCCTGTATATTCAGAGGGCAGATCATGTCAGCACGTTGTGCATGGTAAATATAATTCCATCAAATAGTATCCCAAACTATCAATGCAACTGCTTTACAGCTGGCAATAACAAAATGTCTTGTACTCTCTCACACTTCTCTCGCATACCAAGAAACTTTATAATGGGTTCAGGTTAATTAGTAGATGTTAGTACTGACAGGAGAAAGAGCTTGTATACATATTTAAAATAACTGTCTAATATGAAGCTTACATGTTTTAAATAATTGTGTTAGAATACAGACATAAGAGGAACACCAGAAGCAGAGGCCTTCCTTGCCCTGCAAAAATGCCAAGAGCAATGGCAGCATAGTTTGGCACCATGGCTGGCAGTGGCACACTTTCCATATTAACATTGGTATGGACTTATTTAATCTGTTTGCAGTTATCTGTGGCTATAATAGAGACCACCACGTGCAAAATGCTCAAGCATAACCTCTGGCCATTATTTTGCCTGTAGTCTGATGTAACTATTCGTGCTTGTTTTGCTCTAAACACAATAGCATCAAATTGTGAAACATGCAGTCATAACTGCAGCCTGATCTCTTCTCCTAGAGTAAACTATTCAGCATCAAAGCAGTCAGGGTGAAACATTTGCAATCAGGGTGAAAATTTGTTCTAATGCGTTGTATTTGTAGAATCTACAACTGAATTCGTATGCACTTCTAATTGCATTCGCAAAAAATAATGCATGAGACTAAGCAACATAAATTAATTATTTCTACGCCGAAACTTTAGCTTGGCAAAGACGCGAAGCAGAAGAATACACAATGTAAACAAATAACCCTCTTCCCTTGGTTATGAAGAGGGGAAATTTGTGCATGGGGAGGGGGGAGAAGAAAGTGATTATTTTCCCTCATAAAGCTGGTAGCCTACATGTCAACACAAATCGATTACTACGTAGTACAACACACATTCTTCCATAGATATATATCAACACGTTTTTCTGTGAGTAAAGTAATTTTTGTGCACTTTTGGCTTACCTGTGTGCGTCCTCTTATGAATCTTGAGATTTTCCGAGCGCGCAAATACTTTTCCACAACCGGGAAATGGACACGGGAACGGTTTCTCTCCCGTGTGCACGCGGATGTGATTGATCAGTTTGTACTTGGCTTTGAACGCCTTTCCCTCGCGCGGACACTCTTCCCAGAAGCAGACGTGACTGCTCTGCTCCGGTCCTCCGACGTGCTCCACCGTAACGTGGTTCACGAGCTCGTGCATGGTGCTAAAAGTTTTGGAGCATGGCTTCTTGGAGGTCTGCTCTTGATCAATCCACTTGCAGATTAACTCTTGCTTGATGGGCTGCCGCATGTATCGCAAAAACGCCCCCGTGGCTCCGTGTGGAGCCGTGGCGAGGTTCACATTTAAGTTCATGGAGTTGTAGCTGTGGAGAGAAGAAGATCCATAGTGCTCGGGCCTGTGGCCGAAGTGCTCTGGCCTGCCGTAGATGTCCCCCGGCAGACCCAGACGCATCTGCCCGTTGAGGGCATGATGGTGATGGGCACCTGGGGCCGCTTGCTCGTGCAGTCCAGAGAAAAGTGGATGGGCACCACCTTCCGCGTGCCCATAAGCACCTGTTGGGGAAATGAACATGCCATGGTGATGAGGGGAGGAGGCGGAACTATGCTGGTCGCCAAGTGCATGCATAGCAGAGGCTGAGAGCTCTCTCCTGAGGATGAAGTCCCTGCTGGAGGTGTAGCCTGTGTGGGGGTGAGCCACGGGGAAACCAACTGTGGTCTGAGAAGACGTGAAAGACGCCGCGGTCTGGGCTTCGGGATGGCTTTGAACAGGCTGAGAGGGACTAAGTTTGAGAGCATTGGTCTGTGCCATGTGCTCAGGTCCAAATGGAGTGAGAGCCACTCCGGGGTCGTTGCCCATCTCCCCAGGGTGGAGGTGGGCATGGTGGGAGTGTGGGTGATGCCCCCCTATCCCCAGGAAGCCTGTCATATTCTGATGAGGAAGGGCTTGAGTCGATGCCAAATCCGCTAATCTTATCGCCGAATTCCTCTTGCTTAAAGGGGGCTCCATCACTACGCTGTCATGTCCGCCCTCGCTGCTATTGTTTCCCCCAACTACAGGCCTTCCAAAACCATTAAAATATATGTATATGGCCGTCTATAGAACTTCTTTTGTCCTGCCTCTAACTCTGCTTGCTCCTTTTCCCACTCTGTCCTCAAGCGATTGGCAGAACATACAACAGTTGGAGGACACAGTGGGGAATAGAGTTTAGAAATGGCACTGCGGGTATTGGACAGATTTCTGTGACTGGCAGTTAAGAGAACGAAGCGATTGGCTGTCTTTCAGCGTAGAGGCTCAGCGGGGTTCCGCCCCCTCACTCTCTTCATCACTGTTCACTCCAGAAAGTTGTGCTCACAAAGTTACAGGCAAATATGTTTACCAAGACACACACACGTGTGGAAGGATGTTGTTTTTCCTTTGTACAAAATACGAGCATATTGAGCAACCCCCACCCCCACGTAAAAATAGAAATAAATACAAATAATAATAATTACAATTAAAAAAATGTTGTTTGGGCATCAATCCAACAGAATTCCCTCAAATAAATAAATAAATAAAAATAATCTTATATATATATATATATATATATATATATATATATATATATATATATATATATATATATATAATTATCTTAATAGTTGTAAAAAGCTAAGGATAAGCTGGAAATAATGAAAATAATATACCAAAAAAAAAAAAAAAAAAAAAAAAGGTTATTTTTAGACATTTTTTTATTCTTGCAGTGATTTGTATATGTATAGGCAAAACTAAATTAGAAGAAGGTAAACTGAATAATAAGTGCTCTGGAACCATAAAACATTTTTTTTATTTTTTTTTATTTATTTTTTGTTGCATAATTTCGACGCCATAAACAAATTGCGTGAAGACAGATTGTTGAAATTCTTTATAGCCTCGATTGTAGGCCTATAGATACATTTGTTTTAAACACCATTTTAATTCACCAACATAAACATGTAATTGTACATTCAAAATAATGTTTAGCAAATGCATTTTCATATTAATGCATCTCAGATTTTTGGAGGAAAAATCCACTGGTCGCTGACAGACATTGATAGATTCCTGTGCTTTATGTTAGGAAAAAAGTCAGTTGTTAAACTTTTCAAGCGCTCTATATTGTGCCTTGGTATAATGATAAAAACGCTTTTTCCTTGAAGTCTTTCAAACCTGACATTACTTTGTTGTTTTCACCAAGTGTTGTTTTCAAAACGTTTAAGAAGCATCTCGCCCTTCTCGTAATTTTAATTCATGTTTATTTGTAAGTGTGTGTCATGGTGCACGTCCACGCCCTTTTAGAGTCCATGTTGAACTCAGCAGGAAGTGTTTGCCATTGATTTAATATGTCTTAATTCAAAGACAACTTTGAAAATGCTCCAGGGCAGTTGTTACCATATTCCAAAGAATTACTGCAAAAACTAATCAAGTACAGTAGGAGGTTAAACTGGAATAAATCTTAATAATACAAATTAACAAATGGCTGTTTGTGGATTGTGTATCACACACCTTTATAAAATACTAAAATAATTTCAATATTCTGAGTACATTTAATATCAGTTAGATAGACAGATATATGCCATAAAAAAATAAAAATAAAAAAAAATAAATAATTTCTCTCAGATCACGTAAAATTGCAGAATTGAGGGCTAAATTCAACAAACCTTGAAAAACAAAGGTATCAAAGGAATTTTTACGATTAACATTAATTGTGTATATTGCACCTGTAGTAATTGCAAGTGTTACTATTTCCTGCACAAGCTAACATGCCTGACAGCTTTGTTTAGGGTCTTAATTGGTTAAAGAACCACTATGTATCCCGATTAATGCGCCGGCAGCATTACAATCTATTTAGAATTACGACATCCCAAATCAACATTTGCCTCTAAATAATGGAAGAGTATGCCTTAGGGGTGTTGCTGTTGTCCTTGAAAAATTTGTATTAATAGTTCATTTAAAATAAAAAAATCATGATGAGAATTGTACTGTATAATGGCTGGATATGGTTAAAAAAAATGTTGTGTGCGTACCTTTTAGAGTTTTCGGATGCTGTTGTGTATGAAAACGAAATAACGGAGGGAGAAGGCGGTAGCATAATTGTCTTCTTGCAACCTTTGAACAGAGAGGATTTCTTAACATAATAAGTTCAAAGGGTAACATATGTGGTCTCCACGGGTCGGAGTTCAAACACCTTTGAAACACCCAATGTCACTAAAAGTAACCAACAATGCGTCACCATATTGATAATGACAAACTTGAAAGAAATGCCTTGTCGCTTTGTCTTATAGTAATACACAACAATGAAAAGCCATATGTCATGTTAACTAGCTATTGTTATTACTGTTCAGGTCTGGTGATTTAAAGGATATTTGGGATTTTCAATTTTCACAAGAGGAAAAAAAAAAAAATCATAGATTAATACAAAGGGAGTTAAACTTGTTTCCCCCACGTATAGTTGTTCTGTGTTTGGTTTTAGCATTTTCGAACCTTTTCCTGTCCTTGCTATATGAGAAAAGAACCGCAAAAACTGCAGCGATGTGGTCCAGGCCGACTGCACTCTGTCTAATTTCTCTTTCTTCTTCCCCTTGCCCATTGAATAAGAGAAAGGTTCTGTGATTTTCCGGAGAAATAAAGAACTTCTTAGAGAGGTCGGTAGACGTGACTTTGAACTTGGATCAGATCCTATGTTTCCTGTGGAGAGGGTAGAAATAGTCTTGGAAGAATGGTACACAACGTTCAAACGGCATGGCTTTGAGCAGAGGCACACAGAATTCCCAAAGTTTTATACATCCTACGCCCTGTTTACAACATTCGGAGCTGAGGAAAGACAAGAGAAAGTGTGTTTTGTGTTGAAACTGGACTTGGGACGTAAGTTCATTGTAATTGTAAGTAAACTTTCTTTAACTGAATGTTAACATTTTAATAAACGCTCGTATTTGCAAAAAAGAGAGTTCTGAAATACAATTCATGAAGTGGCTTGGCCTGCAATCCACTAATAATACCATCATGGGTCTGGATAAGAGTCGGACCGTTTCGTTATTGTTATGTGTACATGATAGGTGGTGTAAAAAATAACTCGCATATATGATTTTCCCGTAATCACAAAATAGGCCTACCAGTGCATTTGATTTTTACATATACGGATTTATTCCATTGGAAAGACTTGACACTTGGTCCATGACGTCACGGTTTTATTAAAGGTGTATCAGATTGTGCTTGTTTAACAAGAAAATGCATCATATCAAGCCATTATATATTAAAATGGCATTGTGTTGGCTGTTGGCAATTTGTATGTGTGATCTTGGCATTATTCTGAGCGTGAGCATTAGGCTTAATTATGTTAAGAATAGTAATTTATGGCAAAATAAAACACAGTAGCGTGCTATTGTTGTGTATAGTGTATAGTTGTGTGCTGTTGTAGAGGAAATAACAAATTAAAGAGGATATATAACAGGAGTTTAGTGTTAGCTAACAAACATTGCGTTTTCTAATACAATAACACTTATTGTAATGATGATAATGATGTTTTGGCGATAATGTAGGCTACTACCCGCACTTCTCCTTCCTTTTTTTGCTCCAAAACCAATGTCATTTTAATGTATCCCTTGGTGCCATATATCTCAATAGGCTTATGTTTTGTTAATACATGCATCCACATTTTATTAATAATTTTTTTATATGTCAGTCCGCACCCAGGGAGATTCCACATTATTTACTGTTCTACTTCATTCTGATACTGACTGACGACCACAAACAAACAGAATGCAAATTGGTGTTTTAGTTCTACATTTGGAAATAGTCCCGTGCAGAACAGGGATAAGCACCTCGAATGAGGTTTACGAGTTTGCATTTCATTCACGTTTGCGCTGACTGTTTGTTGGATTACACTTTGCGAGAGAATTAATTCGATTTTCCTATAACCCAGTGCTCCCCCACATTTTGTATTCGTTCATTATGATCAAACGGCGTTCCATTGTTTCGCCAGTTTGTACAGTTCAACCAAAGAATTATGGGTTACGCATACTTTCCTGAAGCCGTTTGGCAATTGATTTACATTTTTTAACGGTCTGGTTAAACGCGAGTATTTTTGCTTTCCCTCTACCTATTCCACGAAAAGCCTTTCCGAAAAAGTAGGCGGTAAATGTCAGTGGAAGCTGGCGATCAGCGATTAGTTGCCAAATGAATGCGTTCGATTGGAGGGGCACCTGGGATTGATGAGGAGTGTCGGCCAATGAGAGCGCGTCAAATGAATGCCCGGGCTCCAGTTAAAGGGGGCGTAAGAGGAGGTAGTGCCAGTCCACTGAGAAAGAGGGACCCTCCGTGATAAACATAGACAAGCGAAAGAAATAAACATTCCAATTCGAGATGCTTCAAGAACAAGGAAGACTCAGTAATAAAAATACTCTTATATTCGTGTAATTTGAAAACAACGACATCGACTCAGTTTGAAAGGAAAAGCGGAAAGGAATCTCCTCATTTCGTTGCATTTGGGATTTTGAGTAACAAGTTATCCACAAGAAAAATATAGGCTAACTCAATGCGAAAGGCTTTTTTTTTTTTTCCCAGTGAGCGGATCGAACTTCATCGCCTCATGTCGTGTTATCAAATCTGGAAGTTAATATTCCCGTAGTGCTTTCGATTTTATTTTGTGCTTTATTGACGAGCCTTGCGTAGACTGCTATAAAGAGAATTGGTTTTTGTTAACGAAAGAATGTTACTGGACGCTGGGCACCAGTTCCCTGGTTTGGGAGTGGGCACCTTTGCCAGGCATCACCACTCCTCCAGTGAGATGCAGGACAGAGACTTGAGTTTAGCGCAGAACAGCTTCGTCGATTCGGCGCACATGGGCGCCTTCAAACTGAACCACGATCTCTCTCCCGGACAGAGTTCTGCATTCACGAGCCAAGCGCCCGGTTACCCCGCTGCAGCTTTAGGCGCGCACGCGGCTCATGTCACATCATACGCGAGCTCGCCATTTAACTCCACGCGGGACTTTCTCTTTCGCAGCCGTGGTTTCGGGGAATCATCACCGGCGGGCGGGCAGCATGCGCTTTTCGGCCCCACGACCGGCTCCCTCCATCACTCCCATACAGACAGCCAAGGCCACATCCTGTTCCCTGGCATCCACGACCAGCATGGATCTCACGGCTCCCCAAACGTGCTCAACGGGCAGATGCGACTCGGACTACCTGGGGAGGTTTTCGGGCGATCAGATCAGTACCACCAGGTCTCCAGCCCGAGGACCGACCCCTATTCAGCCGCCCAGCTGCACAACCAGTACGGCTCCATGAATATGAACATGGGGATGAATATGGCAGCGCATCACCATCACCCCGGTGCGTTCTTTCGATACATGCGGCAGCAGTGCATCAAGCAAGAGCTCATCTGTAAGTGGATCGATCCGGAGCAGCTCAGCAATCCCAAGAAAAGTTGCAATAAAACTTTCAGCACAATGCACGAGCTGGTCACCCATGTATCGGTCGAGCACGTTGGAGGACCCGAACAGAGCAACCACATCTGCTTTTGGGAAGAGTGTCCCCGGGAAAGCAAACCATTTAAAGCCAAATATAAACTGGTCAATCACATTCGCGTGCATACGGGAGAAAAACCTTTCCCGTGCCCCTTCCCTGGATGTGGCAAGGTCTTCGCAAGATCGGAAAATCTGAAGATCCACAAGCGAACACACACAGGTAATTATGATATTTATTTATGGCGGTGCGCGTGACATTCTTATAAATAGTATTCTGTTTTACCAACACAAAATAATACCCTACTGGTATCCAAAATAGTGGTGCTTACAAAAATAAGATGATTATGCCAGGTTGGTGTATTTTTAGACATTGAAAGCACATACTTAAATTGACGCTTAAAGTAGATTTAAAAAAATAAAAAAATAATAAAATAAAAATAAAACCGGATGCAGTGGATAGCCTATAGTCTGTCCAATTCGTTCATTGAGCACCTTGCTAACCTGGCTGGAAACGATTTTGCCTGCTCTCCTATGGAATAAATGCGATGTTTTGCATCAGTGTGCTGAATTATGTAACAGACTGTGGAGGGTTTGAGGTTCATAAACTTTAAACGGGTCAAAGGCTACTCGAGGGCTCATCACGTGCGCAGAAGAGCCGTAAATCTCTCCAACCGGCTTAATGTTTGTGTGGACCAATGCTCTCACACTCGGGTGACTACGTCAGGATTTGAATTTCATTGAGTGCACATTGTGCATGTTTTTTTTTTTTTTTTTTTTTTTTGTCCTCATAACTGAGTAGCCTATATTAATTGGTGTAAAATAAGAAATGATTTAGCATATATATGCATCATAATAATGGTAAACTGTATTTATTTAAAGCCTTTTAAAACAAACATTAGCCTACAATGTGCTTTACAGAGAGAATATAGATAGGCAACACATACACACGTGCACATGCATTTAAAAAACAAATACAAAACATTAGCAAAATAAAGAGAGAGGTTTAAAAATGAATATGTTTCCTACCTTTGGAATGGGCGATGTGTGGGCCTATTGTTATTCTTTCCACTGCATTGACAGTCTATGTGTTAGACAGGCCATTACCAGGATTGCACATTTAAGCAATTTCCTCTTTTGAATACACATAGGCATTGAGCCTTCTGTTTTTCAATGTGTTAATTACATTTTGATTATTTCTAAACAAATGCCGATGTTTCGTGTGGGGCTGACAAAAGCTGATTGTTGGAAAAACAAAATAGCTGTTATGACTGATTTCCTACTTATTTAAAATGTGATATTTCTCGGTATTAATTGATGAAAAAAATGAATGTTTGAATCGTCATTAACAGCAATACTTGATCTTTTAAAGTTATAGCTGAAATGTACAGGGCAGATTAATTATTTGTTGTAATATGGGTTGTTGTTGTTGTTGTGCAGTCTGATAAAGACTAAATAAAACGTCATTAAACATGTGAATGTTCATGTTTTGTCTTCTCAGGGGAGAAACCATTTCAGTGCGAGTTTGAAGGATGCGATCGGCGCTTTGCGAACAGCAGTGACCGAAAGAAACACATGCACGTTCACACGTCAGACAAACCGTATCTGTGCAAAATGTGTGACAAGTCCTACACTCACCCCAGCTCTCTTCGAAAGCATATGAAGGTAATTCCTCAGACGATCAACAGTGAATAAGAAATACATTATACATATATCAATCCTTAAAACTGTTTAAAAGCTACTTTGTTTATTAATAACAATAAATATAATAAAACACTCTATAATAGCTTTCATTGAAAACTTGAACAAATATCATTAAAGTAAATAGGATAATGCACACAATTAAATGTTTACAAATGTCATGAAACTTTGATTCACAGGCTGTATTGTCATATAGTCATATAGAACTACCGATTTGTTACGAAATTTGCTTCTTCATGAACACGGTATCTGAAAGTTTTACCAATGCACACCATTAATATCTCATTCCGCGGATCATTCATTATTTGATTCTTTATTTTATTTATTTATTTTTTTCAGGTTCATGAGTCGTCTCCATCTGCATCTGACTCGTCGCCAGCGGCAAGTTCTGGTTATGAGTCCTCAACACCCCCTGGTCTGGTGTCCCCCTCCACTGAGACCCAAAGCAACAACAATCTGTCGCCCTCCTCAACGGTGCACAGTTCCAACAACCACAGCAGTTTATCGTCCAATTTCAGTGAATGGTATGTTTAAGACTGTCTCAGGAGGAACCATTTCAGAAAAACAGGAGATCCATACAGCTTATACAAAACGAACGCTCCTATATTATGCGCTTTGTCCAGCAGGATTTAATATTCCCACATCAACAGAAGAGAAGTGCGCAAAAGCACTAAACAGCCTCTTTTTTTTTGGTTGTTTGTTTGTTTGTTTGTTTGTTTTTGTACATACTAGTACTACACGCGCTCTTTCCCAGTGGTTGTTATAGATTTTGTCGGGTTTTGGTGTATAGATGTTCCTTCAATGGTAGCTATTTCTCTAACTGGACTTTTTAGTGCACATATTCCCATAAAGTTGTATTATCATAATGAATATTGTGATCCCATTAAGGCAAACTGATTGTAACTAAACATCTATTAACTGGAAAGAGTGCCAAAGTCAAAATTTAACGAAGACAGACACAATATTTGCTTGTGAATGTAAATCTTAGTTTGCTGGGCTTAACTTGTGATGTTTTGTGCTTTGCAAGTTTGAATTGTGATATATATATGGGAGATTGTGGGGCAAATGTCGTGCCGTTAAATATCTGTAACTACACCCTCTTTTTGTAAATATCGACTGCAATATTTATCCATTTGTAATTAAATTATGGTATTTACTTGCTACAGATGAAACAATATTTATAAAGAATGTTTCTTTACTATAAATATGTACAATAATGGGCTGAACAGGGCCAGTTGGTTTTATTATATGTGTTTTTGTTCAAAGTTTAAGAAGTGTTTTCTCCATTATTGTGATAAGAATTTTACTGCATACAGATATAATAAAATGTGGTGCAAGTGTACAATCTTTACAACGTGTCGTGTTCTTTCCACGTTCTCTCCACTTTATGAGTATAGCCTACATTGCGAACTACTCAGGCCTGCGTAAATATACTTGTTTTGCTGCTCAAATCAGTGTTCAATCAATTTGAATATGCAATTGTTCCATTTTCTTTTCACTGGAACCTGAATATAGCGAAAGTTCTTACGTTTGAATTGACACAGGTCAGAAAGTGAAAAAACCTGTGTTGCAGGGAAGTCCGTGTTGAATTGTACCATAATAAATAATTCGGCGTTTCAAACACCTGAAGGTTTCCAGCACAACTGAAAGAGACATTTGGCATTTTTAAAGGAAAGCGAGACAGAAAATGTCAATGGCTCTTTTGCACCACACTAGCATATTTGAGACATGCAGTAGCCTACACGGATAGTAATTAAAATGGATTGTACGGCCGTAATATTTACACTGTTTATTTAAACATTTGCTTCATTATTATAAACTACTGTATCGTTTCTTAAAACACATTTGTTGAATTTTTGGAGAATGTGGCCGCCGCACCCCTCCCTTTGATGTTTTGCACATAGGAGAAAATAGAGTTTGAAATCCCGAGGACTTGAACATGAACTTGACTCTGGCACTCTTATCAGGCGTTGAAAAACCATTTGTTTTCTTAAAGCATTGAGAGGTGACTCTCAGTTTCTGCGATTTATTTGCTCGATCGTATATGGGCAGTGCAGAACGAAGCAGGATTTTCTATTTAATTTCGTGTGTTTTCCGCTATTTATTTTGTAAAAAAAAAAAAAAAAAAAAAGAAATCTTCGATTGCTGGGAGCCAGAAGAGCAGATGCTTAAACACCTTTAGTTGCCGAGTAAAGAGCAGAATAAAATATAATTCAAAAGAGGATTTGACAAAGATGCAGAGACAGCGAACAGGCCATTTATGGTGCAGGATATGAGATCACTGGCAACATGAAAGTGTTATGACAATTTTTCAGCATGGAAAATCAACAGAAGTCGAGAGCAATCGTATCAATGTCACTATCTGTATCAGAGCTCCAAAGCAATGTCGTGTAGTAGAACTGTACTGTGCAGAATCAGTTTAATATTAATGTGCGTAAAGCCCGAGGGAAGGGATTGGCTGTTAGACGCTTTTCCTATTGTTGTTCACTGTAAAATCAACTCCCAGTGCCACGCCGTGTTTAGTGAGGCACAAATTGACAGTATGTATACCCTAAATGCAACATATTTAATTCACGGGAAATATACCTTGGCGAGTAGCCTACATTGTAAGTGCCATCCCCGAGAAACCATTTGCTCCCTTTAGAAATCTCCAGAACACTGGTTAGTAATGTGCAGTTGCCCACAGTCTGCCCAGAGAAAAAAAAAAATTGTAGGCTGTTAATCAAATCACCCACTGCTTGGCTTGTGTTTGATATCCGTTAGATATAAATATTATCTGTTAAGGCATACTTTAACATAGTTGTGCGTTGGGTGTTGACCTGTTTAGGGGAAGATGTTTTGACCTGTGGGAGAGTGAAAGGTCAGCATCCTGCAGCGCTTGGATGGCGTTTCCTTCTCAGCGCATGGTGCTCTGATATTGATCCATAGAAAGACCTGCATACAGAAAATACTGTTCACGACTGTACATTCCACTTGAAACGAACTATTTTTAACACACACACACACACACACACACACACACACACACACACACACACACACACACACACACACACACACACACACACACACACACACACGTTGGTGCAGCTATCATTATGAGTACTCTCCATAGACATACTTATTTTTTATACTGTACGAACTATAGATTCTATCCCCTAACCCTAACCCTACCCCTAAACCTAACCCTCAGAAAAAACTTTCTGCATTTTTACATTTTCAATAAAACATCATTTAGCATGTTTTTTAAGCAATTTAAATTATGAGGACACTAGAAATGTCCTCATAAACCACATTTATAGCAAAATACCCTTGTAATTATAAGTTTGTAACCTCAAAAAAAGTCCTCGTAAACCACATAAACCTGGTGTGGCTATCCTTATGAGGACTCTCCATAGACATAATGATTTATATACTATACAAATTATAGATTCTATCCACTAACCCCACCCCTAAACCTAACCCTCAGAAAAAAACTTTCTGCATTTTTACATTTTCAAATAAACAACGTTTAGTATGTTTTTTAAGTGATTTGAATTATGGGGACACTAGAAATGTCCTCATAAACCACATTTATAGCATAATACCCTTGTAATTACCAGTTTGTAACCTAAAGAAAAAGTCCTCGTAAACCACTTAAACCTATAAATAGAGTTTGAAATCCCGAGGACTTGAACATGAACTTGACTCTGGCACTCTTATCAGGCGTTGAAAAAACATTTGTTTTCTTAAAGCATTGAGAGGTGACTCTCAGTTTCTGCGATTTATTTGCTCGATCGTATATGGGCAGTGCAGAACGAAGCAGGATTATTTAATTTCGTGTGTTTTCCGCTATTTATTTTGTAAAAAAAAAAAAAAAAATCTTCGGTTGCTGGGAGCCAGAAGAGCAGATGCTTAAACACCTTTAATTGCCGAGTATGGAGCAGAATAAAATATAATTCAAAAGAGGATTTGACAAAGATGCAGAGACAGCAAACAGGCCATTTATGGTGCAGGATATGAGATCACTGGCAACATGAAAGTGTTATGACAATTTTTCAGCATGGGAAATTAACAGAAGTCGAGAGCAATCGTATCAATGTCACTATCTGTATTAGAGCTCCAAAGCAATGTGGGAAGGGATATATATATATATATATTGGCAATGTCATTTTTGTAAAGAAAGAAATGCTTAATCTATTTGTGTATTAACCCCGACATCTTAACCAAGAGATGTAATCGTTCTGATATGACGGATATAACCTTACTTTCAATGATTAGAGCAACGGCTGGATTAATTTTCCAGCCGATTTCATCCACACCTGCAGAAATATGCGCAGATGTATATGCGCAGTCTTGACTCTCTCTCTCTCTCTCTCTCTCTCTCTCTCTCTCTCTCTCTCTCTCTCTCTCTCTCTCTCTCTCACACACACACACACACACACACACACACACATGTTGGTGCGGCTATCCTTATGATGACTCTTCATAGACAATGATTTGTATACTGTACGAACTATAGATTCTATCCCCTACCCCTAACCCTAACCTCACACACACACACACACACACACACACACACACACACACACACACACACACACACACACACACACAAAAAAAAAAATCGTTTAGTATGTTTTTGAAACGATTTGAATTATGGGACACTAGAAATGTCCTCATAAACCACATTTATAGCATAATATCCTTGTAATACCAGTTTGTAACCTAAAAAATGGTCCTCGTAAACCACTTAAACCTGCCCACTCACACACAAGAGAGAGAGAGAGAGAGAGAGAGAGTGGTCAGACTGGTTTTTTCACACATCATGCAAGAACTGTGGCAGAAATGTTTTCTCAAACCTATTTTTTTTTTCTTGTACCTTTATCTTGAAAATAATGTGGACACCATATGGTACATTATTTTGAGAGGTCTTCATTTTGAAATATGTTTTGGGCGTATAATATTTAAAAAATAAATAAATAAATAAATAAAAAATAAATAAATTGGTAGTATTTCACTCGGGGAAGAGTAGGCAATTTCAATTTCAAATTTTTTTATTTTTATTTTATTTTTTTAGTTCTTGTAACAACTCAAGAATGTAGGCTATCATTGGTATATGCCAAATGTTTTGTGCAATGTCTCAGAGACTAGCTCAATAAATATTTTAATGTTTAAAATAGACCTATATAGGCTAAGTCTGAAAATAGATCATAAGACGCGCGTATTTTATTCTATAGCATGTGCCTGTGGTATCATCATATGATATGAGCATGAGCAAATAAACAACAGCATGTGTGTGGTAGAAGGGTTTTGAAGATTTCGGACTGTTTGCAAATAGACATTTGTTAAAAACGAGGACCAGTCTGCCACCGGACGCCTCCTAAACATGGCTTGTAATAAACCTGCGTGATTGTCCTTGTGATTGACATTCTAAGCATTATAAATGTTTCCTTGGGTAGAAGGATGATATTAAGAGACATTGCAAACAACTTATAGGTCTATCTAATAACTACACAAAAAATATGTTTTAGCATTACCTGTAGTAACTGCTCTCTCATTTATGAAACTGCTCTCTCATCTGCCCAAAGATGTCCATAGGCATATATTTGCTAATATTTTTAAACTAAAATTTTAAGGAATTTGGACCATCTGAATATATCATGTTATTGAACTTAACAAATTAGAGAAAAATAAACGAATTACATTTCTAAAGATCATATTCAGGTGTACAAAAAACAAAAGAGAAAATGTTCAGCTGAGACATTTTAATTTATTCACATTTGAGTGTAAACCAGCTGATATTGGAGGAAATAAATGTAAAAGGATTTCATTGAAAAAGCAAACAAGCCATTTTGTTACAAAAAAAAAAAAAAAAAAAAAAAAAAAAAAAAGAAACGTGAAAAATATTCTCTAGGATAACAAAATATAATACACTATGGATAAATAGATACTGCCAACAACATTACAAATAGAACATTTAGCGTAATTTTGTTTTTTAAACACATTCTACTGATATATGATGCTTTCCGTTGGGTTTAAGGAAAGATTTCTATCTAAAACTCGCATTACGGGTTTTGTTCAAAAACACTGCCATGGAAACAGCAATACATTTGATTAGTTAAAGTGAAAGTTAAATTAAATATTACCGAATATAGTAAAAGCAATATAGGGCTAGTTATGGCTTTGGAAAGACAGGGTTTGGTAATGCTCAACTATTCAGAGAGTAATTAAAGTGGCCCAAAATAAATTTATGTAATGTGATTACATGCGATGTGGATTCCTTATGGACTCTGCAGTTATCAATTAGTGTAGTTGTGCTCCTTCTGTTGGAAACCTACAGTGAGGGACACGGTTGCATCAGCAGTATTCACTACTACAGTTTACAAATGACTTTGGTGCATGTATACATGGTTTGACATTTAACGAGTGCAGCTACTGCCATTATGCAAACTGAAATGGATCCTGGTGCAGATGTCCGTTTATACTGCACATTATGAATTTACGAGTGAACCGAGGATCGATCTCGTCTATTTGCGAATGATTTAACGTAACTTTCAGATGCTTTTGAATAACGTGCCGTAGAGATTATATGCCATTTACGCGCTACTAATTTTATACTTGGTGCATATGGTCAAGATCTTTTGTAGGTGTCAGTATATATTGCTGGTATTGAAATCAATATAATTTGTAGCAAATAGTTCAGGTCTTATAGTTGACTTAAATGTGAAAATTGTATCAACATTTCCTCACCTTCATGTTTTCCAAACACAGTAGGGCTGTTTTTGAGAAGGACAGAATGAGTTTTTAGACAGAATGTTAGACTGACAGCATCAGCCCCTATTCACTTTCATTTTATGAAAAAAAAAAAAAAAAAAAGTGACAGAGCAGCATGAACATTCTTCAAAATGTTTCCTTGTGTTCCAAACAAGAAAAAAATTAAAACAGGTTTTGAACAACATAAGAGTGAGTTTTTTTTATTTTTTATTTTTTATTTTTTTTAGTAATAACACATAAACACTGTTCAATAATTGATTGATTTTTGTTTGTGAGCATCATGCATGTTATTTACAACAGCTCAGACCACTGGGAATGACTCACTTTTTCCTTTCTCTGTCTCCCTGGCTTTTTAGACCACCACTCTCTCATAGTATGTTTACGTGAACCTCTATGTACTGTTGAGTTTCCTGTCACAGAACTGAGACTTTCATGTCACAAGGGGTGGACGCAGGCACAGCCTTTCTCACGACAAATGTATAAGCCTACTTTGAACAAGCAGGAGTAGTTGTCACTTCTGGCCTATAGACACAAACAAAAAGCCTTATTCCTGGAGGAAGCCCAAGCTGGCACCGCCTATTCAGGACAAACATGACCGAGCCATTGAAAACCTCCCCTGCTAAACACTTTCCCTTTTATATAGGATAACTTTGAATGAGTGTTCACTCATGGGAGTCATTCTGTTAGTGTGCGAGTCACACAAGTGGTGGTGAGTGTGAACTACAACAGAACAGTCAACACCACAAACATTGTATTATGATTTTGGTATTGCAATATTTCACTTTATTATTCAGCCAGAGCCAAAGAATACTGAAAATCAATAAGGTTTTTAAAAAAGAGATTCTGAGAAATTACCTTTCGCAGGTGAATTTTCTCATGGAAGTACACATTCAGAAATTTGCATTATTTCAGTGTGTAATATAATAATTATTGTAAAGAATATCATTAATAGAAAATGTGCCGCCTGTGGAGTAGTTTTTTTGTATTCCTTTGTTATTTTTTGTCATCTTTAATGGTTCTTCGATGGTTGTAGGTGGTTTTGGATGAACTGGTTCACACCCACCCACAGATGGATGTCAGATTTGAGTCACTTATTGAGGTCTAATGACATAAGCCAATTACTCACCAAAAAAAAAAAAAAAAAAAAACACAGCTCAGAAAGTTCACTTTGTGTTATTCAAGCCCTGAAACCCTGGAAAAGGTGCAACTCCTGTTTTGTTGCCTATTACAGGGCTGTGGCCTAGTTTTTATGTAAACCCCTCCAGTTTAGGGAAATTTTCAATTTTCCTGCACACATAAACCCGTAGTCACACCTCTACAACTTTGATCTTCAAACACAACGTTCCTCTGCCCGAGGGCAGCAGCAGGGATAAAGATGCTCTTAGAGTTTGGTTTTATTAGGACTTGATGACTTAATGGAACATAACCCCTCATGTTCTCCACCATTACACTGGTGGCCAAAAGTTTGGAATAATGTACAGATTTTGCTCTTATGGAAAGAAATTAGTACTTTTATTCACCAAAGTGGCATTCAGCTGATCACAATGTATAGTCAGGACATTAATAATGTCAAAAATTACTATTACAATGTGAAAAAAATGTTCAGAACTTCAAAAACTACTTCAAAGTGTTCTCATCAAAAAATGCTCCACGTGCAGCAATGACAGCTTTGCAGATCCTTGGAATTCTAGCTGTCAGTTTGTCCAGATACTTAGGTGACATTTCAGCCCACACTTCCTGTAGCACTTGCCATAGATCTCACGCACCTTACAGTCTAGCTGATCCCACAAAAGCTCAATGGGTTTAAGATCCATAACACTCTTTTCCAATTATCTGTAGTCCAATGTCTGTGTTTCTTTGCCCACTCAAACCTTTTCTTTTTGTTTTTCTGTTTCAAAAGTGGCTTTTTCTTTGCAATTCTTCTCATAAGGCCTGCACCCCTGAGTCTTCTCTTTACTGTTGTACATGAAACTGGTGTTGAGCGGGTAGAATTCAATGAAGCTGTCAGCTGAGGACATGTGAGGCGTCTATTTCTCAAACCAGAGACTCTGATGTACTTATCCTCTTGTTTAGTTATACATCTCTTTCTGTCCTTGTTAGAGCCAGTTGTCCTTTGACTTTGAAGACTGTAGTGTACAGATTTGTATGAAATCTCCAGTTTTTTGGCAATTGCAAGCATTGCATAGCCTTCATTTATCAAAACAATGATTGACTGATGAGTTTCTAGAGAAAGCTGATACTTTTTTGCCATTTTTGACCTAATATTGACCTTAAGACATGCCAGTCTATTGCATACTGTGGCAACTCAAAAACGAACACAAAGACATTGTTAAGCTTAACGAATTTAATGAACCAAATAGCTTTCAACTGTGTTTGATATAATGGCAAGTGATTTTCTAGTACCAAATTTGCAATTTAGCATGGTTACTCAAGGATGAGGTGTTGGAGTGATGGCTGCTGGAAATGGGGCCTGTCTAGATTTGATAAAAAAGTACTTTTTCAAATACTGATGGTGCTGTTTTTTACATCAGTAATGTCCTGACTATACTTTGTGATAAGTTGAATGCCACTTTGGTGAATTAAAGTACTAATTTCATTCTGAAACAGCAAAATCTGTACATTATTCCAAATTTTTGGCCACCAGTGTATGTTGTATTTGTCATGGAAACTGGCATAAGACTTAGTCACCTTTCTTATTCCAGAATTTTTTTTAAATGTATGCATGTATTAATTTATTTTGTTATTGGATTTAAATAGTAAGTGCACTCAATGGGCTGCTCTTACTAAATAAAACACTCAACACCGCCAAGCAAAAAATGTGTATAATACAAAAAAATAGAGGGGTAGGATAATGCATTTAACGTCAAGATGAATTTGTCTTAGCACCTACCTCAATCGGTTTATGGAGACAGTCCCTCAAAGTGTTGGGAAAACTTTTGATAAGCTGTATCTAAGACATCCCATGTCTCGCTCCTGCTGTTATTCTTGCATTTAACAATATTTAGAGAAGGGAAACACAATTCAGGAGAACTAACATGAGCTGACAGGAATGAGTGTTGATGGCTCTTTATAAATATCAAGGAGTGCACAGATAGCCTCCATTACATCTCAAAGATAAGCTTCTTCCCAGCTGTCACTTTCTTACATTTCTCACTGAGCACCTTTGACCAAATTTTAAAAGCAAATGTGAGAAGCAAAAACCCTGGTGCTCCAAGGATTTGGTTTGATATTCCTTTGCATATCTAATATCTTCCAAGTTTTTTACTTTGCCCACATCAAAAGGTTACAAGTGGCCCTCCACAGGTTATGAAAACACCAGGAATGGCTGAAGATGAGCATACAAACAGTAGCAATCTGTGCGGAATGGATTCTGTACCGTAAGTTGTAGAACTGATCCTTTTTTTTTCACTCTCTGGTCTTCACATGAGGAGGTAATGAACCCACAGAGCTCTCTGAATATTACAAAAACATCTCTTTCTCATGCAAATATTAGTCCAATTTGATACCTTCTCTTCAAAACAATGCTCAAGGCACTGAGAAAGAAAGCATATCTCAGACTTATCATTATTATGCTGCTCAAAGTGTTATTCTTTGGAGATTATTCAATTATTATTCATTTCCACCATATTTATCAATGTATGCTTTACCCCATGAGGCGCATTTGAGATTGCTCCATCAGTGTTGTCAACTGCTAGCTATTGAGTTTGGCCAGGTTGTTCATTGCTCAGGTTAGTGGACTGGAAGGAGCTAATTTGATTGACTTTAACATCAAGATTCCATGCGGTCCAGGGTCCCCTGACAGTCTCGGTGATCATGGTCAGTGAGCTCATCAGTGGCTAGTCAGGTAGCACCTGACATACGTCAATGTCGAGAACTACAGTACACTCTAGCTTAAGCTATTGCTCAAGTTGATGGTGATTTGAATAAATGGAGCAGATTTAAATGTATGTGTGCAAATATGTATTTTAATGACAGTTCTGAACCTAATGGTTCCCCATGACCTCAGCTCAAACAAAACAGATGAACTTGGACATGTTATTTAAAAATGTGCACTTTGGAGTGGTGATAGCTTAGTGGGCTAAAGCACATAACTTGTAATCAGAAGGTTGCTGGTTCAATCCCCACAGCCACCACCATTGTGTCCTTGAGCAAGACACTTAATTCCACACACTTTTTGCCTTTGACAATTATGTCCCCACCACATTTTGAAATAGCTTTCGTCAGGAAAGTGTATATTATGCAAGAAATATTTCCAGTTCTTGAACAGGAGTTTCCATTTCGTTTTTTGTGTATTATAATCAGTGACAATTCAGCACTGGAGTTTGTTATAATGAGTACTAATGACGTTGATTGACAGCTGGCAATGCTCTCGTGCACCAATTGGTATACTCAACTACCCGCTCCGCTGTAGAGCAGCTCGCACTCCTTTCCAGTTAAATTGCAAAGCAAAATGCAAACAGAAGTGTCCTCACCAAGGGCAGAGCATGTGTATTCCTTCCCTGGGCACGGGCATAGGGTTGGGGCACGGGCATTGGGCTTCTAGGATCACTGCCCAACAGCAGTGCTAGAGTGCCACCGGCGGTGAAGTGCACATGAACGTAACATCTTATTTAACCTAGGAAAACCTGAAATAAATTAGAGAAATAATAGCACACAATCAATATAGTGAAGTATTAGATCCTTTGAGACTATTTTGTCATTCTTTATGCTAGAGATATTGATTATTTCCCTTTTTTAAAGACTTTTCATTGTTATGGCAATGGCCTTTTCACAAGGATTTATGCAGCTTGTTCAAGTTCAGCTTTGATTTCACTTCATTCTTTGCAGATATGAGTGGCAATATTATATTTATGTTGTTAATAAAGCTTATTAATGTAATTTATGAAGGATGTGTTTGAAAAAAGGTGATAAACCCACCAAGCGAGCTCTTTATTTCCGGCAGCTCAGACACTCTGTCTCCTCAAAATACTATGACTAGATCATTTGACAAGATTTTATTTAAAAAGGTGCATTATCTTGCAGTGTTATTTATTCCTCGTCATATTTTCGTCAGAAGTAGCCTATGTTTTAAGTAGAAATGTCTTATCATGATGTGCATATTTCCATGTTGTTGTTAACAGAATAATAATAAAACACCTCATACATGTTTGTCAGTAATTTCATTGACAGAACTTGTCAGTGTGGCTGGAAATATTGAAACCCCATACAGACAATGATTAAAAACACCTGACAACTGTAAAGCTTTCAGCCAAGGTTGGGCTGAACCATTTAATTATTGTTCAATATTATATGATATTTTACAAAGGGTTTAATTTTTATTCCGTGTTCAATGATGCACTTTTTAAAGGACTGAAAGACAATCAACATGTAATTTGTGCACAGTTCAATGTTACACTTTTTTTTACTCTGCGTGTGTGTGCATGGAGAATGTCTTCATTTCTGAAATAATCGTACACTTTTTTGGTGAAAATAAATTGATCAGACACATTCTTTGAAAGAGTGAAGAAGACTCTGGGCTCTATTATTGGGACTGCGCCAGGCTTTAGAACTTAATTCCAAAAATATAGTGGAAAATTATGTCCCGGCCTCAAAGTCTCTTTTGGAGCCATTTTATGGAACAAAACAACACACTCTCACGGCAAAATCATAAGGATTCATACGACTTTTCTAAATTTGGCTAATTTGTATGATATCGTACGACTGCACTTATATGAATTAGAATTACTTTCACCACAGCCAGTGACATTGCTGGACATTGCTTATATCTAATACGCCACAATTACTTGCTTCTGTCACACACAACAGCTTCCTATCATGTTTACACACTCTACTGATCGGTTAGGTTTAGACAAGGGGTTTGGGTAAGGGCATAATATTAATAAGCATGTCCTTAAGGCCTCATGTGCGAAACTTGCTCTTACTTCTGCATTAGACATCCGGGCATTTGCATGTGATGAAATCGTACAAATTTATCGTACAGAATCATATGAAATAGCCAACAAATTTTGCTGAACAAAAATGTATGACATTTGTGTAAAACTTTATAGACCATGGTTTATTTTTCAGTTATAATTATGCTTATATTTACAAGTTGAAGAGTTTAAAATAAATATATATATTTTTCATACTGTGATTATATTTTCATTTTGTTTGAAGTGTAATTATAATTTAGAAATATTTTTGCTTTAAGCTTTTCATGTTTCAGTTAATGAATTTTATTTTTAAAGCAAAATCGATCAGAAGTGAAATGCGTGCAAGCAAACAACTGAGTGTGGTTGGGTTTCCTGAAAACTTTGAAGGTTAGTAGCAAGTAGTCCTTAATCTCTAAGGCGTGTTTCCCAAAAGTATCGTTATCTAAGTATTTCGTAAAAATTTTCATAAATTAATGAGAGCTTTGAACCTATGATAAGTCCATTAAGTGCAACTTAAAAGTATCTTCCTGGCATCTTTCACAGTTTATCAAAGACACTGGAAAATGTAATAAAATGTATTAATATATTTTGATCACTGGAAAGCATTTGATAAACATTTGAAAAAATCACAATGAAATCAATAGGCAGTCTTCGCGGTCTGCGCAAGACAAAAACAGATTATTAAGAAGACATATGTGAGTAATGTGACCATACAGTTTAAAACTTAAATAAATATGCCTGAATAAATATTAAAATATGGTTAAAAAAAGATTAGAGTGAGAGTGTGCAATAAGAGATTCCCTCTCTCTCTCTTCCTCGTCCTCTTCTTCCTTCCTCCATAAAAATCGTTAAAATCGGCTCGCATATAGTCATTTTACAAGCCAGAAACAAATTGCATGCTGCATAATGGCAGTAAGGTTACAAGTACACAGTGCCTTGAACTCTAACCTGATGATCTGTTAATATTTAGATAGGCCTATGAGTAGTTCAATACTGATGACAGTCATTTTAATTCTGTTCTATGTGCATTTGTTCAGTTTCCAGCCAAAGTAACAAAACTTAAGTTTACGTGAGAGCCCCTTATGATTCACATTGCATATATTCACATTACGTGCATTTATTGGGTCACTTTCATTAATATCTATGATTTAGCATCAATAGCTACATCTGAAACTCCATCTTACTAAAGCCATCATTATTTATTTTATTAAATTCTGTAATAGTTAATAAATTTCGACAAGGTTACAAACAACTTCCAGTGAGTGTTAGTATTTCCACATTTTCATGTAGAGAAGACAAACTCCTGGACATATATTGGCCAAAGTAACCAGCATCCTTGGAACCGGACAGCTCCCGTAATGAAGAAATAAAGTTCAACTTTATAATGAGCGATCTATGTGCTGGTTAGGGAAACAGGCGTTACTCCATTGTAAAACAATGAGCGACGTTAGTTAAGATGATTGTAAAAGCTTAAGTTGCATCGTTATCGGGAAACCCATCCATTGCTTGTTATTTTACGATTGAATAAAGCCTAATATATTGGTGCTGGACCGCTTATATGCAAGTCCATACTGTTCTGTTTCAATCTAATTTTGTGGCAGTAAAGAAACACAGCGCTTATAACTTATGATTCAAGTTTGCAGTTATACAGATTTAACAGAAAACATCAGGAATATGCTTGCTCTAGCCTTTTGTTAACATATTTATCAATATGAATACTGGCGTTTGTTTTTTTAAATAACAACAAACAATGGGTCCATGTATTTATTCACTGACTGACAAAATCTACTGACAGTTTTAAATGTAGAGTTCAATTTATCAAATTAATAACGGAATATTTTTTATTAAAATGCTTGAATTGTTCATCAAGAATTACTATTTATTAAAACAGTAAACTATTATTTGACATTATCTGCACATAACCTAATTAATATTCATGAGTTTCGCCACTTCCTGACATCATCCATCGCCCCCCCCCCCATGTCCCAATCACTTTTTTAAACAAAATAATGCCCATCATTGAAACCAAACCTGCAAATGCATATTATCGTTTGTCAGCGATGAAGAACGCTGTCATTAAGTTCAACACCAACAGTGCGTGCAGCTTGTAAAAAAACCCTGTACTGTAGGTAATGATTTTCTTTTGAATTTTTTCCACATAAGAATTTTTTTCCCACAAGTATTTCATTTTATTATATATTTTTTAACAGTGATGTATTGCATTTGGAGGGCTCTTAAAAGCGCCCATTCCTGCTTCCATTGAGTGCCATGAGCAAATCGCATAGGCCTACTTCCAGTGGGTTCTTCGCCAGCCGAGCAGTGCCAAAGAGATGAACGGGGATGCTAATGGTTAGCTCTCTCCAGGTATAGGCCCATATTACAATGCCTTGATATGTACCACGGTAGTACCATGGTGTCATGGCATACATCGATATTGTAATCATTCTCCCATTGGGCAAACAATATAATTTCTTTAAAAAATATATTTGAAACAGAGGCCTACAGTAAATATCTTGTAAACAGTACAGTTGAAATAATATCGTATTACAAAATGTATATCAGGAGCAAGAAAATTTTAAAATGTATCTACAGTATATACAGTACTGTGCAAAACATTTGTCTTAAGATGATTTTTTATATCTTCAGCTTTAGTGTGTCAATAGGAAATATAAATTTTAGACTCCCAAACGTTCCTTTTGCAAAGAGAATAGAATAGAAGAACAGGGAGCCTTACAACAGATGGCATGGCCCCCACAGAGCCCCCCCACTGAACATTGAGACAGTCTGGGATTACATGAAGAGACAGAAGCAATTAAGTCAAAATAAATAGAAGGACTGTGGTGAATTCTCCAAGAAGCTTTGAACATCCTGTAGGTGTAGGTGTAAGAATTGGTGCTGTTTTGAAGACAAATGTGGTAACACTTAATATTGATTTAGCTTTTTTTATGTTTACTGGACTTTGTATGACATTAATTGATAAATGAAAACTATTTATGGCATTATTTTTGAAGACATCCTCACTATGCAACATGTTTCACAAAGTGCCTAAAACTTTTGCACTGTACTGTATATATATTGGCTATCCCTCGTGATTGTTTTCCATCATCATTGTCTTTGTTGATGTGTTCGGATATGGCTGTTAAGTCCAATTTTCCCGTTGTTCAGTGTATTCCACTCCTTGATGAACAAGGGCTCTCCAGGTATTTCTCTCTTGAGTGAGTGTTTCCCATCTGTTAACATCGATGTTGCTGCTCTTGAATGTTTCTTTATTGAAGTCTTTGTAGCGCTTCTTCTGTCCTCCTCTTGATTGTTTTCCTTCCTTGAGCTGACCGTAGAAGACCTGTTTTGGAAGTCTACTGTTGTCCATTCGGAGCACATGTCCTGCCCAGCGAAGATGATATTTGTTGATGATTGCTTCAATGCTGGTGGACTTGGCTTCATCAAGGACACTAACATTGGTTCTGTAGTCTTCCCAGCAAATCTTCATACTGTTGCGAAGACAGCGTTGGTGGAAGCCTTCCAGATGGTTAAGGTGCCTCCTGTAGGTGACCCAGGTTTCTGATCCATATAAAAGAGTGGACAAGACAACTGCCTTGTACAGGAGGATTTTGGTTTCATTCTTCAAGTCCCGGTTCTGAAAGACTCGTCCTCTTAGATATCCAAAAGCTGCTGCCACACATTTCGGATGATGCTGTATCTCACAGTCAATGTCAGCAATAGTGGAGGGGTAACTTCCCAGGTAGTCAAAGATGGTAAAATTTTCGAGTACTTTGCTTTGCAGCTCAATACAGGTGGTTGTAGGTTGTTCGTTACTGGGGCTGGTTGATAAAGAATCTTGGTTTATTCAGATTGATGGAAAGCCCCATTTTCTTGTATGCATAGAGCATGGACTGGAGGTCTTCTTCACTGAGGGATATAATGCTGTTATCATCAGCATACTGAAGGTTGATTACATGTGTGAATGATATTTTATGCTTGGCCTGAAGATGACTGAGTCTAAACAGCTGGCCATCTGTCCTGTACTCAATGTCAATGCCAGATGGAAGTATGGGTTTGACAATGTGCATCATGGCTGAGATGAAGATAATGAAGAGCGTTGGGGCAATGAAACATCCTTGTTTGATTTCGGAGTTGATGCCGAAAGTGTCCGTAAGGCCTCCACTTGTCATGACAGTTGCAGTCATATCCTCATGAAGAAGCTTCAGAATAGTGATAAACATCTTAGGACACCTAAAGGCTGCAAGGATTTTCCAGAGCAGGTCATGTGAGACACTGTCAAAGGCCTTAGTGAGATCTATGAAGGTGATGTAGAGTGGTTTCTGTTGTTCCCGGCATTTCTCTTGGAGTAGGCGGGTTACAAAAATCATATCTGTTGTTCCTCGTGATGGCCGGAATCCACTTTGACTTTCAGGAAGTGTCTTTTCTGCAAACGGTTTGAGCCGATTGTTTTGTATCTTTGCTAAGATCTTGCCTGCGATGGATAATTACCGCAGTCAGACTTGTCTCCTTTCTTCTTGTAGATTGCAACGATGAGAGCATCTCTCAGGTCTGAGGGTATGCACTCACTATTCCATATTTTAATGATCAAATCATGCAGATGGCATTGGAGCAAAGCACCTCCTTCCTTGAACACTTCTGCAGGGATGTTATCAATACCGGAAGCTTTGTTGTTCTTAAGTCCCTAGAATGCATCTCAGACTTCGATCAAAATCGAGGTATTTTTCAGGGTTTCTTCCAAAGTACGACATGGAAGGTGCTGGAGAACTATATTTTCATCTATATTACTATATTCAATGTCAGGATGACAATTGAGGAGTTCTTCAAAATGTTCCTTCCATCGCTGGTTGATTTCTTCCTTGGACTTCAGGAGAGTACCTCCATTTCAGCTTTGTAGAGGTGCTTGTCCATTCTTTGTTGGTCTATAGATGGCCTTGGTGGCATTGTAAAAACCTCTGCTATCGTTCATATCCGCTAAATGTTGGATTTCTCAAGCCTTGTTTGTCCACCATAGGTCTTTCAAGTTATGTGTTGTCTTCTGTAGAACAGCCTTGCATTTCTGCTGTCTGCTCCGCTTCTCCTTAGAGTTTGGATCTACTTGGAGAGCTCAGGCATTTTCCATTAATATGTTGTTGGAGCTTTTCTGAGTTTTCATCAAACCAGTCCTGATGTTTCCAGGTTTGAAATCCGATGATCTCTTTGCATGTTGAATTTATAGCATTCTTCAACAGGTTTCAGAGCTCTTCAACCTCATCTGGATATTCGGATGGCAGCTGTTGTACAAGGCGTTGCTGGAATACTGCATTTTTTGTAATGTTTTACAAAAACAAGGCTTGTCACATTGTATTTTTTGTTCCTCATCTTCTTATGAATTTTTCTTTGTGGTCGGATTTAGATCGTGATGCTGGAATAAATCAGTCCAGCAATGATCAGCTCCAGTGATAGCTCTTGTATGGAGAACTTCTTTTCGATCCCTGGATCTGACAGTGATGTAGTCAATCAGGTGACAATGCTTTGACCGTGGATGTTGCCATGAGACTTTATATCTGTTCTTCTATCGGAACAAGGTATTAGTGATGACAAGATCATGTTCCGCACAGAATATTTCCATTGGAATTAACATTCCCAATGCCGTTCTTACCAATGGTTCCTTTCTAGAGGTTGTGCTCCCTTCCAACTCTTGGACTGAAGTCTCCAAGGAGGATGATTTTATCTTCTTTTGGAATGCAGGCAAGGACTGAAAAAAGTTTCCTTCTCTTTGTCTTCAGCATCGAGTGTGGGAGTGTAGGCACTGATGAAAATCACAGTGTAATCAGGCATCTGCTGACCTCTACGGGGAGTCGGTCAGTTTCAGAAGGAGGATGTTCTTGATAGCAAATCCCACTCCATGAATTCTTGATTGATCTGGAAGGTGTCCCTTCCTAAAGAAGGTGTATCCTCCTTTTTCTTCCCTCAACTGACATTCCTCTGCTGGTTTCACTTAGAGCAACAATGTCTAAGTTGTATTTTCCAAGCTGATGTTCCAAGCCATATGTATTTCCCTCTCTACTTAATTTCTGCACCTGACATACGGAGTCCCTTGCACTGCTCTCAAAAAATGCAACAGTGATAATGAGTATATTGATTTCTTGACAAATCACAAGTGGCAACCAATGAGAATAACTGATTATCCCCAAAATATGTCATATTTGTGGTGAGAAGGACATGGTCAGCTTGCTCATCCTGAAAGAGGCACTCTGTTTGAGTCGGCACATCTTATAATCACACAAGCAGTTGTGAGGCCGACTATAGCTTCATAAACATGGAAAGCCAAACGAATTACTCCATAAACTGCCATTGTGTAGTGACATCGCTCCTGTCTCTTGGCTGTCTTGTCTCTGGGATGCGGCCCTCAAAGGAGGTGTTGAAAAGTAAACAGTGCCTAGCTGGAGGGGAAACGAGTGTGTTTACTTCCCACCTCATGCATAGCTTGCGTGAAAGTCTGAACGGAGTCGGTCCCTGGTGGGCTTGCTGGCAAACTGGAGGGAATCTTGTGGGCCCCCATCCCTCTAGCACTTGACAAATAAATGGGAAACACTGTTGACAGCTGTTCACAATGATGCAGAAGAGAGGGAACTGCATTAAAAGAGTGGCACTCCTGACAGATATTGTCCTACTGTACAGTAAAAACACATATATCAAAGGAGAGGAAAGCTATTTGAAGGCACAGTTAGCAACAAGCGGTGTTTCTTAATGCATAATTCTACCCTGCACCAATCCCTCCTCCCCATCCACAAAGCACTGTGGTGGCACTTCACTAAATAAAACAAACAAATTTGGAGAGCACACTCTGTGCTAGGAGTTCGATAAGAGGGGACTAATTGCTGCAAACCGAAGAAGCAAGGCATATAGCTGGAGGTAGGGTCCACCCTAAGTCAGTATGCGTGTGCTGGATAATTTGTATTTAATTGAAGGGCCTATGGTACACTGGGGTGAGGCCAAGGGGAATTATTAAGCTTTAACCAGGGGCCCTTGGGGAAAAGGGCCCTAATCAGGAAGCTAGGGAATGAGTGGAGGCTGATGAGAATTATGACGATTATGACATGTTAGCACATGTCTGTAGGACAAGTGGACAGACGATGAGTTAATCAAGGGCTAGATTAAATGGCTCCCATGCTGTCTGGAAGCTACCCCAGCCTCCTGTGTCAGCGTCTTCTTATTAGGGTCAGCCTCTACCTTAATGGCTCATGTATGTATGGTTTTGTGGCTTGAATAATTTATCGCTAGGTGCCTCATCAGCAAAATGTTTCCATCACCCAGCCCATCTCTCATAGGCAAAGAACTAACAGTTCTCCATGTGGCCTTGTGCAAGACAGTGACCTTGTGTTTGATAGTTTTGAATGAGGGTTTTGCATAAGTGCATTTGATCATGGAAGGAAAAGGCACATCTTCACTTTAGTGAAACCTCAACTTGTAAGACCCTGTGTTAGGTTGTAAATAATGGTCTTAAATTGATGTTGTGTGAGGCTCTTGTGTTTTGTCTCGATGAAAGTCTCACCCTCATAGGAAAGGTAAAGACTTATGATCCTTAACTGATTTCATGACCCTTAAATTACATTTTCAGAAGTACTAACCGGAATATATCATTTGCAATATGTTGTTTATTTTTTCGAAGTCTACTCATTCAGTGTTCTGAATGTCCCTTCATTAGCCAGCCTCATGTGTTTTTAGCATCAAGCTAATTGATTAGACCTCTCATATGCTAATCCTCCATTGGAGGGAACAATACCCTTTGTGCTTGAATTTTTCACCCTATCACTAATAAAGCCACCCTCCCTGCTGATGGAAAATTGTCAGTTTACCTCAAGCTACAGGGGGCTTAGCAATCAGGCCTTAAAAAAGCACTGACAGGTTAACCTGCTGTGCACAGAGGTCTCCAGGGACAGTCCTCCACTGCAGTTTTACATGCAACGCTTCTGTTTGCCAACGAGAGATTCACCACATAATAGAGTTGTTACCAGCCACTTGAGTTTAACCATTGTAGACCCTAGGACTGACATGCTCTAAACTGCTGTATGCTCCTTTCATTCTAACCTGTACAGAACTTTATTTAGGTGAAAGAATGGTAGTGTAATTAGTTTTCATTATTATAACATAGCATGTGCAATCATCTCCGCTTTAGCTCAAACTGAGCTTCTAAATATTCTATAATTGTTGTGCTTTTAAAAAATGACATTGAGCCAAAGACAATAATCTTCTAAAACAAAAATAATTTTGTTAAATGTCTTTTCTATTAAATGTGCCAGGCTTAAACACATCCTGTGCTACTATATAATCTAGAACCCTTTACACATTCGCTTTCAACAGAATCCATTTTGCCATGATCCTGTCTTAGTAAAAGGCATTCAGTGGGCCAAATTTTTTTATAGCTTTTAAGGATAGTCTACAACAATAAATGGCACATTCAAATGCTTGTTCAAGGTGAAGTGACTTGAAGGCAGCACCCGCACATGGCTCTCAATTGTTCATTATTAAACAGCACATTGCTCTACAAGAAGGCCACAGAAAATTTTAAATGCCTTCCATAGATATCCATCAAAGATTTTTAAATACGTCTATTAAGCATTAAGTTCTTTAGTGACATATTGAAGCCTTATTCTGTATTTTACTCAGGCGGTGTGTATTTTCATATGCTTTCCAAAGACCATGCTCAGCCAAGAGTTTTCCTAATGGCAGTAATTGAGAATTACAAACAACTAGCCATTAGAGCTAAAACCACAGAGAATATTAAACTCATCTTGTCTAGCACAATGGATCTACTATGTCTATCTAGGAACTGAGGTAGCAGCAGAATTAACTTTTATTGTTTGTTTACAATTTTGAAGGTTTTTTGCAAATTGTAACATATTTGAAAGGCATCTGTTATCTTAATGCCTTTGCCCATGTGCAGCGGTAACATTTGGCTAAAGTCAGAACATCTTGACTTTTGTCCTCTATTCTTCTTTAATTTTCATTAGATATCCCTCAGAATGAGATCTTCTTATGTCTACCACTGTATTCAGCTTTCAATTTAGTGAATACAGAGAAAATGTTAAATTTTTAAAATTTACAAAATGTCATGTTTAGCATGACTGTTTCATCTACCATATGAAAATATCCATAGGGCCTTAGATTTCATTTAGAAGAGCATGCCTGATCACAATATGACTGGAATCTCTTCCTGGATAAATAATTAGTAGATGAGATAACGGGCGGCCACACCACATTTTGCGCTCCATTCACTACCATTCAAACGCATCCGAACGTGGGAGACTGAAAACTCAAGCTCATGTGAAGAATCTTTGCAATTCACTGCATACAAAAGTTCAAGCTGACAAAATATTTTAACATTTTGAATATAATATTATTTGTTATTTGTGATGTATGATTTACTTACACCAGAAGCGCAACATTAAGTCCTGGTCTGTTGAATTGCCATAAAAATAAAATTGCGTGCTTAAAGTCTAGTGTGACCGCCTCTGTACTCTTGGGGTTCAGTGATCCAGTGATAAAGTAAATAAAATGTCACAGTGTGAAATCCAAATACAGTTATAGATAATCCATATGATGTGGGCAAAAGGCCCAATGCCAGCTACTTTTTGGTTGGTGTCAATTAACTGTCATATTAATCATCATTTTTATTCTTAATCCAAAGCCTCAGAAACGTTCTTGAGTTCCTACATGGAATGTTCCTCACGCTAGTTTGAGAAAACCCTCTATAAACGACATAGATTGCAGAAACAATTGGTCATTTTAACACTTTAGTCAAGGGAAAATACAAACAACTGGCTAATAAACACCTACCCTTCCCTGCCATGTTGATCCATTTGTTGTTAGCAATTCCCAGGAATTTCTCCCCTGAGTGCAACTGTCTGTCACTTAATTAGCTTAAGTTTAGCACCACATGTTCCTCAGGTGGGTGTGTGCATTTGCTCTTGTGTGCTAGCATCTTTGTAAATAGGTGTTTGTACACACAACACTTGTTCATCATTTATTTTTTAACATGTGAATGTTTTTGTTTATGTGTTAATGACCGAGGAGCTTACCTATATGTTCATGTATTGTCGTTAACCCTGATAGTGTTTTTCTTTTCTTAGCTAAATTAATAACACCTTAAAGAGAATGATGTGCTCTTGTCTGTTTTTTATTTCTTCATTAATATATCAACAACTATTTATTTATTAAAATGTTTTGGCATAAACTGTGGTTTTTATAGAGAATGCTCTTAGGCTGATTGTTGAATAAGTGTTCGCACATATGCACTCTAAACAAAAATTAACCAGAGAGAGAGAGAGAGAGAGAGAGATTTGCTACATGATGTAGATGACATGCTTACCAGAATGTATTTTTAGTTTTCCAGTTGAAGGAAACTGATATGGAACTCTATAGATTGGATTTTAATTTTGTGGGTTTTAACCTGACGCTGTGCAGGCATATTCATTGCATCCTTTTAGTCAATTCATTTTATTATCCCAGTCTTCCTGGGGGGCCTGCTTGAATCCCTTGTGAACGCATCTTCTTAAGTTCGAAATGCATAAACATTATCAGACTTGACCAAACCATATTTTCTTCCCTCTCCATTCAGTCACTTACTGGCCCTTAACATATGTACGGTTAAAAAAGCCCCAGACTGCCATGCAAGGTAACACACATGTCGTAATTGGTGGAATACCTCTTTTCATTTCTTTTTAAATTAGCATACTGATGCCGTCAGTCGGTCAAGCGGAAGGGGAGGGAAAGCCTGCGCCATTAATAGACTCCTATGTATTTATTAAAGTATATTTTTTCTGTCCCTCCTTACTCTCTTTTCATCTTCACTTTGGCTTCCCCTAGGAGCTCACTTGAAAAAATGCGGCTCATTTCATTGTATGTGAGTGTGCGTTTCCCCAGTTTCTCATCTTCTCTCAGGTGCCGGTGAAAATGGCGGCCTATGGCTGGTCCTGTTTGGCTGGGCCGCCGCTTACAAAATCCAGTTTAATATAGAGGAGGCCACAGAGGCCATGGACCAGACGGGGAGCCCAAGCTGTGCCTCTGAAAGGGCCTGAGCCCGGCTGGTGTGGCAGCTTAAACATACTCCAAATTCAAACCCCCGGAAAAAGAAAGGGAGAAAGAGAGAATAAGGCTCAAGAGAGAGAGAGAGAGAGAGACAAAAAAGTGGGTGAGAAAGAGAAGGCGACTGTTGTTTGATATCCCACATTAGCTGGTGGTTTTTGCGGCTGGTGCACGGGCGTAAATGTGGCTGGGGCGGCTGCCGCACAGATATCAAAGGGGGCTGGCGGCGTCTGGCTGCGCTGGTGGCGGCTGCTGCAGGTGGCCCCTGGATTCAACCCTCACCACAGGGAGGCAGCCCAGCCTCAGCCCAGAAAGAGATAGAGAAAATGAGAAATGGAGAAAGAAAAAAGTAAGGGAGAGAGAAGGCAAACACTGGCTTTAAAAGAAAACAAGAGATTGAGAGGAGCTGTGGTCCGGAGGTTGGGCTGGGAGGTGGATGGTAAGAGAATTAAATTACCAGGCTCCTCATGCCCTGACCTGGTGGGCCACAAAAAACCTCTAAAATCAGGAGCCACAAAAGCAAACTCAAAAAGTAAGATTTAAAAAGCACAAACATGATATTTTTGCTGCAATTAGCAATGGGGAGTCATGTTAGTAATGAAAACATTAATAAAACGAACATGTTTTTGTGATTACAAACACATTTGTTTTTGGACTCCATTTGTTAATAAACTGTCTACATTTTCTTTGTCATGGTGGGGTGGATAAGGTTCTGGCACTGTTACTTCTGTGTATGGTGAGCCATAGATTATGGGAGGAATGGTCGGGAAGAATTAATTATTTAACAAAACTAGAAACAACAAAACCACAGCAGGGGGCAATGCAGTGCTCCAGAGAGGGACCGTTCTTATGTTAAGTGAGATTATTCTGCCTTGCTGAAATATGGTATGAAAATACCATATGAATATGGCTGACGCCAACAGATGCTGGGTGAATACTGAATGCACTGAAATAAGATGTTCATGATATGCCTTTATAATAGGCACAGGAAAGACTAAAAAGCGGTGTGATTATATCAATAATTATTTTGTGGTTAAGTAGTCTAAGCAATGGATACGTCTTGACAGATTTTACTTATTGGAATAATTGCAGCCTTTTAAAATGCAGTTTATATTTCATTTGAAATATCCTTATTTCATGAATTAAAAATGTTGGTGGTTTTAAATTTACTAGTGTGAAACATTAACCATTCTATTGAAAGTACTATGGTTAACTGGCTTCCCTGGATTTTAAATTTAATAGGGCATAAATGGGGCATAGTTTATTTTTTTGTTTGTTTGTTTGTTTGTTTTTCTGGCTACATTTCTGTCTCAGAAAATGGTTAATTAGGGCCATTTATGTTACTTGTGTGTTAGAACCTGATGTCATACCAATCATACATGTTCTTCCCTCACAGCTATGTTCTCCTCGAAAAGTTGAATAACAGACACTGTCAAATTTCCCCCTGAAAATATTTATAAAGTCTCATATCACAGCTTAACATTTGGGCAGAGACATATTTTCCTAATATATCCAAATATTTCCACAGCGCGCAACATTAAGAATATTGATTTGTGGCATGGTGGAATTTAAAAATGCAAGGCCACACTGTTGGCAATATTTTCAAGTCTTCATTCCTCAGTAACACACTCTTTGCTTAGTCTGAAAATCATAATCCTTATAAAGGTTATTCTTAAGGTGACTATTGTTCTTTATATAGCGCAAAATAATATCATGTGGATGACATGTTTATATGTGCAGACAATAGTAAAAAAAAAAGAAAAACTGGGCTATTTCCCAATCATTCTCATTAGAAAACTGACATATAAAAGAATGCCCTTGAATGTCTGTTTCACCATTGTGGCAATTTTCTGACTTATCTTACTGTTTCATTTGACAAAATACTCAAACACCTTCAGCTGAATTCTTGCCCTTCACCTCCTTACCCTTCCTTCACACGCTAATATACACTCAAATAGAGTTTTATGGTTGCACACTCATTGCAGGCAGTAATACCTGGCTCTCTGCATTAACCTTTTACAGTGATATTTAATTAAAGGTTTAAAGGGCACCCAACACCTGCACCATGCTCTGAATGTGGCCTCCGCCGCTAAGTGACGGCTCGGTGGAGGAGTGTGGCAATTAGCATGACCTTAAAACCGGCATGGACGCTGTCTCTTGCCCATGCTGTGCAGAGCCTTGCCTGCCCCGTGGCATGCTGGGGCGATCGAGATGGCCCCCAAGCTGACAAGCACCCCTGCAGCAGTGAGTGGAACCAGCCCGAGGGCCCCTAGGGCAGCTTAGGTCCTCTGGGTGGAGGCAGGAGGGCCCTGTGCCCTAACTTAAAATTAACACCACTTGAATGCCCGTATGAGGTTGATCTGGCAATAAGGTAACTGTGAGTTTTTGGGTAGAGTAGGTCTATCTAAGTTGAATAATGTTGTCAAAAAATGGCAATGACTGTGGTGGACAAAGGCCTAAGCATTGTATGCTTTGGTTTTCCGCATGCCGCTACGTCTCGCGTACAGTGCTGAGCACTCGACCATGCACGAGAAGGGATGGCATGTGGAAAAACAAAGCAAACCCTAGCCTAAATGCTGCCTTTAAGTGCACCTGGGAAGCCTCTACATCTGAGTGGGCATTTGTTATTATAATGTCATGCATTCTAGTAGGAAACAAAATACAGAAAAAGCCAAACTAAAGTAAATCCACAATGAACAACGGCAAGCGCTCGTTTTCTGTTGTTCAACTGAATAAGCATGCTTTCATGATGACACATCCCTTCCAACATCACAAATCAGCAACTGGGGTATCATAGAATTCCAAGTTTCCCACTTGTAAATATGACTTTATTTAATCATTTGTGTGTTTCAAACTCATAATTATGATATCTCCACTTGAAATCTGCATTTTTATTATTCTGAGATTGCTATAGGCTGGTTTGTTGTAAGCTAAGTTGCTAGGCTCAGCTTCATTTCAGAGCATGAATTTAATTTAGGAGGATGTGAATTCAATTCACAGCTTGACAAAGTCTACCAAGAAATGTATGTGCAAATTTGACATTCATGAATTGAGTCTTAGTGCGTAATTGAAGTGAAATGTACCGCTACTGCTGGTTTGATGTTCGCAACACTCTCATGCAAAAGCACACCCACCCCCCATCCTCACACATACACAAACCGACACAACTGCCCCCACCCTCCCCTGCAACCCCCTGCCAGGTCAGGAGCTCTGGTATACCCTGGGCCTGCCCAGCCAGGGGATCATGCTGTGCTAATATTTCTGTTAGCTTGAATGGCCCGCTGACATGTTGTTTATTTGGATTAGCAAGTTGTTTTCATCAAAATCAATACATGGCGCAGGAATGGGCAAGCAAATATTGAAATCCAGGGCTCAGCATCAAGTTAATGCACCAATCTGTCTTGACATGAAGAGGAAGTGTTGACATTGGTGTGGTGGAGCGGATGAGACTTAGAGCAGGTAAGGGCAGAGAGAGAGAAAAGAAGATGGTATGCTGCTCTTTCAAGCGTATCTCACGTCTGCAAAAGATAGATGTCTCTATTGGCACACAGCGGACATGTCAGTGTAGTGCAACATTCTCTGTATTCTCAAACTGGTCTCATGACAAATTGTTATAATAAGGGATGTCCCAATACCCTTTTTTTAGAACGAGTCTGAGTACCAATACTTCCTTTTCAGTACTCACTGATACCATTATCTTTTTATTTATTTATTTATTTTTTTTATTCCCTATCAATAGTTTATTTCAGTTTTATCATAAAAATGCTGTATAAATGTATTATTATCAAATGAAGTTCTTTTATACAGAACATCACAGCACAATACAAAATAAAACTTTGGAGTTACTTTTTCAAATAAACTGCTGCATAACAGCATCACAACTGTGAGATTTTGCTGAAATATACAGTAATACAATTACTATAGATATATTGCTCAATACACATGATGGTGTTTTCCGTGTATGAGCCAAGGAGACAGCACTGGCTCCCCGCATTCACAAGCGCTTACATTTGAAGCATGCGGAACGTGCAAACTATATATTTATCTCATTAAATCGCAGTCATTGTGGTTGAATAATCACACTAGGACATTATGTGATTTTAATTTGTGCACTGAATGATTGTTGAATGACATTTGTGTGTCAGATTGTATCGTTTTTTGATATCAGAGCATTTATATGAGCACGAGTACAGGTACATGAGCGCGTTATTTGAACCCGAATCCCATACCAGTATCGGTATCGGAACATTCCTAGTTATAATAGTCTGAAATGGTGAAATTGTACGAAATTGTACGGGTTGGTTAGTACAAAAAATGTAAAAAAAAATAAATAAATAAAATAAAATAAAAGGTACTTCTTTTACTCCCATAGCAAAAAAAAAAAAACCAATGAACACTGTTATAGCAATTTTTCAGAACCATGATTTTAATAGGAAAATCACTGTTGTGTACCACAAAATATTGAGGTTTTAAACTAACGTTCTTGTGAGTTTTACTAACCCAAACCCCAAACCTTAGCCTAACCATAAAGTCTAACCTCTTACCCAAACCCTAAACCTAACCATGATTTTAATAGAAAAATGACTTTTGTCTACAACAGAAGAAAGAAAACATTGGGGTTTGGGACGATAGCAGCATATTAGATGCTATTGACATAAATTAGTAATTTGATTTATAAATAAATAAAATTGTAAAAATTAAATGAAATTTGCATACATACAAATTTAATGAACAAAATTTGTCACTGACATTGCTTTTTATTGAAAATAAAAATGATGGTCAGGATGCTAGCTAAAATACTAGCTAAATTTGATTGGTTGGTCTCTATGAGAATTAAAAAGTCAAACATTTTCATATCGGCCAAGTAGTACGATATCTTATTATTTGCTGTCTTGTAACAATTATTAGGACTAATCATGAGACTATGTTGGTATTCTAGAATTTTTAGGATTTTAATCAGATTCAATTAAACTTGGCTTAAAATGTCCTTTTCCCATTGTAGTGAACTCTGGTGATGGATCCCAGAACACCATGCATATTACAATGAACAGTTGCAATGAAGGAACGCAAAACCTGCAGTCCCTGAGGGACAGGCCTGTGCTGCTTATCAATGCAATACAAATGAAACAGGCTCACCAAAATGACACACACTTTGATCCATGCCGGTTGTGAGGATGTACGCCAAAAATCAGAAGGAAAATGCATGGCAGAATGCAGTGAGTACTGTTTTAAAATAAACATGAAGGTGAAGCTGTTTTTCCACGGATCACTTATCGTTTCACAGCACCATGGGACAAGCTAATGAAATATCATCAGAACTAAATGGAAGCTAAGTGGAGGGGAAAGAGTTGAATATTCACGATCATTTGGATGACAGCTGGTGGAGCCCAGTCATTCATCACACATTGATATTCATTGCATTCTGAACCTTATTCTACCCTCCCTTCTCCTTTGCCATGACAAACTACAGAACTACCTTTTGTTTTAATTTAATTAAAGGTGTGATTGCCGGGGTGAAAACTTCATTTGCACACCTGTAGAGGGAAAAGAGAAATAGGAAAGTTCATAAAGAGAAAAGGAAGAATAATTAGCCACGTCCAAACTAATAATAAAAATAATAATAATACAAAAAAAACAAAAAAAAAACAAACAAAAAAAAAAAAGCAGAATTTGGTAATTGGCACAGACTTTGGCACACTGTAAAAAATTGCTGTAAATTTATGGCCAAATTCCTACAACAATCTACTATGATTCTTAAATACAGTAGTTTGCTGTTAAAAATGTTGCATTCTGGGAGATCAAGAGCAGGCTCACTGTGAAGTGACTAGTTTTACGGTAAATAGCTGTTTTGTGCAAGGCATTAAGGGAAAATGAACATTTACATTGATGATATCATCTTGGTGAAAGCTATAGTGACATTTTGAAATGTATATGCTGCTAATGCTGCTAAATTACAGCTGTATACTGTAGCTGTAAAAACAGTATCTAGCTGTTAATTTCAGCAACAGCAAGACACCGTTAATTTTACAGTAACATGCTGGCAACCCGGCTGCCAGTTCTTTACTGTTTTTTGACGGGAAAATCTTTAAGAGTGCACAATACCAGGAACATCAAACATGGATCCTGGTAAAACACAAAAGAATGCCTGTAATCCTGCTCCTGCAGTGGTCCTCAAATTCAGAAGCACGACAAAGGTGCAGCAGATAGGGTGCAATGAGTTGATTTGAGATGCAGCCCTACTTCTCATCTCTGCTCAGGCCCCCAGGCTTCACTCTCTCTCTCCCCTCATCTCAGCCAGCTGTGCTGTAGGACAGGCTTATCTTGAGAGGGACCTCTGTGAAGCCAAAGGCTCTTGGCCTGCCCTGATTAAAAGAGTGCTGCTTTTTTAGCCATGCTGAGGCTAGATCAATGCAGTGATGCTTTGCGCCTGCCTATATGAATTTCAGTATTTCCATATCTTAGTTCTCGCCTTGTTGCACTGTTAGATCATTATTAGGGGAGCTGGCCCTACTTGAGCTGTGTGCCATTAAGCAAATGAAGCTGGCCTGGCAAGCATGAGTGGCATCTCTTTCTCTTTTCTTTCTTAAAAGGGCAATAAAGACCTCTGTCATTTTTATCCTTTAACTGCAAGCTCACCAGTGCTTCTTTCTTCAGATGACCTGCAGATCTGGCATCCCCACTTGGGTAGCAAAGGACCATATTTCGATGCTTTTACATGATTCATTCTGTTTTAATGTTTAGCTGCTGCTTTGCCAAACAAACTACTCAATCTAGACTTGTTTTTTTTTTCAGTGTTGTTCTGGAATTTCATTGAAAATTTACCATTCGCTAAACTCTGCCCCGCTTGGTTACGGTTGCTCGCTCTGACAAGCTCTGCAGAACTTCCCATTGGAATGAATGGGAGATTGCCGTGAACGATGTGGTTTTTGGCTATATATTTTCATAATCAGAATGGATAATATTTTTACGTGGGCTGGTATGAAGACATTGTAATGCATATTTATCTGTAGAAAATGTTAAACTACACAGTAATTTGATTTAAATCTGCGGAGACTATGAATCAAGGCAAATGATTATTACAGTCACTTGAAAAGAGAAAAACTTAATTTAATACAGATTACACAACTAATAACATTAGCGTAAATGAACAGAGCTGTTTATAATGTCTCATAACACACTCATTTTGATGCTGTGAACTGTTTATTTACTATCGCTTTTACTATGACTTGAATCAACACATTAATGTATTAATGTTCATTTATTAGCTTTAATTTACCATGGAGCAAATGTAGGTGTTGTTGCAGATGTTATATGTTCATTTGGGAATGAGGGCTGATGCAGTTTAATCCATAACATGCTCTTCTCCAGATTTATTTAAAGATTTTTTTTTTTATATAAAAGAAAGAAAAACACTGCGGATAACCTCTCTTGGTAACTCGTGTCACTATTGCAAATGACCCGGCAACAACGTGTTTTACATTTTTTTGATTATTTTGATAAAATCCCGCTTAAAAGTACTCAAACACACATTACTTCCATAGGCTGTCATTGGTAAATAGCAAACGCATGTCAGAGTAATGGCGGCAGGGCAACATTTGCTAAGACAGGATTGGTCAGAAGCGCTTTTAAGGCGGGGCTTAGCTAAGGATCAATTGCTGCTGGTAAAAGCCCTTTTTTTAACCGAGTAACAGAATGTAAAATTGTTCAGCATTGTCCAAATCAGCAATACTTATACATTGAGAAGCACTTCTCAATTCTTGTGCTAATGAAGTCATTGGCTTGACCTGACACCTGTTATAAAACAGTGATAATTGCAATGGCAATGGAGTCAAATACAAGGTCCATTGCATGTTAAACTTTGAGAATTCATAAAAATATTCTCTAAATAGTAAACAGCTACCTTGTGTTTGCCACTATGACAGTGTTGTGAACAGTTGTGGATGTGGAGTTAAATGCTTCCCAAGGCTTATTTTCAACTGATGGGTGATTTTGCAAATGATGGTTAACTGGTTGGGAACAATAAAGTAGTGAATAAGACCTTAGATGAACTGATGACAAGGCTTCTAACTGGTGTACTTTAATGGGTAAGAGAGAGAGAGAGAGAGAGAGAGAGAGAGAGAGAGAGAGAGAGAGAGAGGAAGAAGGTGATAGCCATTCTATCAATTTAGAATAGCACAGGCCATGAAGGCCAGGGCTCTTCAACTACATTCTTGCAGGGGCCAGATTATCCAGATGAAAACTTGGTAGGGGCCAAAAGTTTTTCCATATTCATCTTAGTTAGCACTATCATTACAAGTAACATATTACTTAAAAACACCCTTAATACTGTGCATTTATTAATATTAAAATAGTCAAAGGGTATAGTGTATATTGCCCTCTCACTATATCAACCCACATATGAAAACAATGGGCATACAGAAATGTTCATGTTTACTTAAGAATGCATTTAAATTTTATTTTATAAAACAAACAAACAAACAAACAAAAAAAAGATTAAATGTCTGTTCTTCCATTTTCTCTATAAAGTACCATCCTCTTCAGTGAAGAAAAAAATAAGTCCTACAAATATTGTGAATTTACACACAATAGCCAGTGCAGGAGCCAGATATTTGTGCAGATAATCATAGGGAAAATTAGAACAAACTGAGTTGATTCTGTTTGTGATTGAGAGGGCTGACTCACAGTATATAGAACCAAATATAATCAGGATATTTGCAGATTCAGTTTCACGTTATCACTTTTTTTACGAGCCCTACAGACCCTGAACAGATAAGAATAGTGAATAAAAGCAAACAATTCAGTGCATTAGTATTTGTGGGCATGAGCATGCATGTGAGTCTGTCTGTAGTGAAACTTATTTGACAGTCTGATTTTATAGTCATTATAGCCTTAAAAGGACAAGAACATTAAGATACTTCAGAAAATGTATTAATTGCTATTCTCTAACACATGGGGCCCAAATAATACATTTTCATGTTTTTCTTCAAAATATTAATTTTATTTTCAGTTTTATAGCTTGTAAAACAAAAATGAAAATAACATTGAAAAAGAAATAGGAACATTTGCATTAAGGTCAGCTGCCTTCTCAGAAAAATGCTGCCATGTTACTTTTGCATTCAAATGTAGTTGATGGCAGAGTTTTTATACAAAGTCCTCAGTATTTCCACCTGTATAAAGACACATGCATGTCTGTAGCTGCAGTCTTTGGCCAATGACCAGCCTCAAGGTTAATTTGGACTGATTTCCTACAACTTAACCAAGTGTGACATCCAGCCTCCTATCTTTCTAAAGGGAACGTGGACTCAAGCCCTCAAGAGTTTATTGGGTTCCCACAGTTATGGAAAACCTGGAAATAGCAGGGAATTTAAAAATGTATTTCCAGGCCTGGAAAAGTCATGGATAAGTAGAAAATCAAAAATTCATGAAATTGTTTTCTATTGCATATATACAATGTCATAGTTTTGCTCTGCTCTAAAATATGCAATTGTCTAGGTATTGGTCTTAGTGACTGCTTGTGTAGAGTACTTTCTCATAAGATAGAGTGATCACATTAATCTGTCCACTGAAAGTCTTATTGTACAGAAAGTATATATTAATTATAAACATTTCAATTGTGTTTAAATTCCAAAGATTGTTACCTGTCAAATGATCGTGGAAAAAAAAAAAAAAAACTGTTATCCAATAATCATGAACAACAGTTCATTGAAATTAGGTGTGAAAACCTTTGAGTTTAGTAGTGGAAATCCTCACTGCTGCTCTTGACATGTTAAAAAGACAATTTTCATCCATTGTCCAAAGAAAGGCAGGGGGAAAGGACTCTCTGTAGCTGTAAATAACTGTAAACATCCAGGTAATAGAGTCTTCATTGTGTTTCTTGGCCATAGTTGTTACCTTGTTATCTTCTGCTTTTATGTTAATAATCATACACTCACCATCTATACCACCTGCATGGGCTACCTTTTTGTATGCACAATTACTATTTTGTCGAGCTTGTTGTAAAAAGGGGCGAATCTAAAGAAATAATCTTAAAAAAGGGGGGTGGGGGGGTGGGGGGGGTCCCTGTTACCTGAGGGGATTTTACCCCATCCTCCCAATTTTCACCTACCTCTGTTTACTCGCAGTCCTCTCTGTATGTCACAACATTTACATGTCTTTCCTTTTGCTTCAATTTGTATGTGTTAGATTAGAAAAAAATAGAGGGGTGAAAAAAATCCCTAATAGAAGAGCAGTCCCCCTTCAACCGTGGAAAAAAAAAAAAAAAAACCTCTGCTGGCCAGCCAGTGGCCATTCACAGCAGAACAAACAAAAATCAAATTCGAACTATGCTTTTAGCTTTTAATTCTAGCCCTAAAAGTTTCCAGCTGCTCGCATAATTATTACCTTTTAAAGAGTAGGAAAATGGCAGGTAAATTTTATTTATTTATTTATTTTTATTTATTTTTTTATTTTTTTATTTAGTTTGAAAACCTTCTGGCCTGCCCAGATTATTCTCAGTCAGGTCTCTGTTTCCTGTCTGTATGAAGGAGTTGCATCTTGTGCACAGGGAGAGAAACAATGTGGCCTTGTCCCAGGTTCGTCTGACCCCCTGTACTGCCTGTCAGCCTGCAATTGTCATGCAAGGCCTCCTTGAGAAACAAAAGGGTGCGATGGGCTTTGTTGCCCACCAGGACCCTGACATTGTTACTGGGTCCCCTAGAGTATTTGTTTTTTATTCTGTTTCTCAACCTGTAAGACCTTGATGCTGATGGATATGTTAATCTGAGGTATAATGCTTTATTAAATAAGCTGGTTTGTGTTGTACATCCATAAGGGGTTGATTTAAATCAAATTGATTTTTAAAGCCACAGTAAGAATATGTTCAATAATGCATTGATGAAGTTGGCTTATAATTCCGCTGGATGTTTTGTACCTATAATTGCCTCCATTTGTATATTAAAGTGTATGCTTCTGTGCATTTAAATTTGTGTGTGCAGGGGTTAGGGGTTGGAGGGATTTGTAACTGTTTGTGTGTGGTGTGTATGCATGTGCATGGGGAGTTTTGGCCCAGTGTTATTGTTAAAGCTTGGTTGATGGATGGCTATGTTCGCACATGCTCCCAGAGCCTGCTGGAGAGGACATGGTGCAACTTGGCTTCATATTGCCCTTGTTCTGTGTGACAATGGGCCACTAGTGGGTCTGACACTCGTCACCTGTTAGTCAGCCTCATTCGTATGAAAATACCACCCTGTCACATTTCCAGCACTGTAGGAGCTTTTCTCTCCAGACCTGTATGTTTATTTAGACAATGATTTTCACATTTTATTATAAATGCTGTATATTTAGAATATAATTGTGTAGGTACAGTTAAGATGAAATACACATTTTTGTTAATCTTCTGGTCTCTTGATAAACTTATTGTGTTTAAACTGAAAAAAAAAAAAAAAAAAAAAATATATATATATATATATATATATATATATATATATATATATATATATATATATATATATATATTGGTGCTAAGAAAAAAGGGGTTTTCATTTCCACAAACACTATAATCATAGGCTATTGTTTTCCCAAAAAGGCAGCTACATTTTTACCAAATGTGATTTGCTGTGGTTAGTCATGTTAGCTGTTTGAAAATCTCTGCTTACTATAATAATGTGTCCTTTAAATCTGAAGTGTGTAATTTCTGTCACACTAATGCCACCAAATAGAATTGAAATAATAAACGTTGTTTTCCAACAGATTTTTCGAAAACACCCTCAGTCATCAAAAAAACAAATAGTCCCTCCCCAAAATCACGCCATTGGTTGAGCCAATGTTGCTGTGTCAGGTTGGCCAGGCCACTCAAACAGACACATTAATGTTTGAAAGCAGCACAAAGGCACAATGTTTTATATAGTTGTTTATTTATCGTAATATTTTTTACGTATTTTGTCTGTGTTAATATATGTAGTAAAGCACAGTTTGATGTTTAGTAGTATCTCTCAGGTCCAAGCCCCTGTGTCTTGCAGTCTGATGCTCTTGCATACAGCTTTCATAAAAGGAAACATCTGCTTGTAATAGTGGTCCTGCTACAGCGAGGCTGAGGGGAGTTAGACTGGCGGAGGTGACTGACAACTTCACTGGCCCTGTTGTGCCTGGCAGATGTGGAGGTGTCACACTGGTGATGAATTGTTTACACTCAACTGTCTGCCACGTCCTTCAGCGTTGAAGGGATAGGACCAGATGATGTGAAAGGGGTGGTGGCACTGCCACAGGGTCAACAATATCGTCAGCAGCATGTATGAACAACTGCGGCAAGGTTGTCAAACATGGATGTTCATCCTCAAACATTTGCAGGTGTGGGGATTTTCAATAAAGGGTTCAATAAACGTTGCCATGTTTTGTGTACAGTATATGTTTGGTGCATAGCTGTTTCTCCTCCTTGTTGCCGGCGGGCAAAGAATAGCTTGTGTCCTACAGCGTAATTAAGTTATTTAGTAAAGATGCAAGTGTTTTTGCAAATGGAGTGTATTTAGCCCAACTTCACATTCCTGCTGAGAAAATTAGCATCTTAATGAGCGTGTCGTTTACCCAAAAATGGGAAAATTTTTTTTTCTTATTTCACTCTGCTCATATAATATATATAAAAAACAAGAAGATGCAGAAAGAGAGAATAAAATATCCAACTATGATTACATGAATTCAGCTAGTGAGAAGGATTTTGGATAAACTCAATACACAACATGTTCGTTTGTCAGAGTTACCAAACAAAGCAGTTACAGTGTCCCGTATAAGCACACATCCATGAGTAATGCAGTAATGTACCAAGACAAAAAAAAAAAAAAAATAAAAAAATAAAAAAAATACAATAGTATTCAGTTTGACTGACAACTCAGTTAAGATGACGTCTGCTTGATTATTATGTCTTCTAAACCCATGAATACTAAATTCTGGTGTGTCATGTCATGATGGCCTGATTGTACCCCAAACGATGACAACCATCATGTTTTAATCTGCTGCATCACTCCAGAGTCATACGCTATTCCATTTTAACTGCTTCTGCCTGGGTTATTCTCCCCATTGTTGATTTATTCATTATTAACAACCATTTCCCCCTTTCAGATCAATGTTGCAAAGCGGCCCCCTGAAAACGTGGTCGGGAGCTCTCTTCAAAGTGGCCATGCTTGAGTATTCAGCCATCTGTGCTCAGACGCACAGCAGTATCTGCATTAAATAGCCCCCTTAGTAACAAGCCACAGAGAAGCTATCTGCTCTGTGATACATTCAAACCTCATTGACTGTGAAGGGAGATGCATCAAAACTATTCTGAGTTGCTATGGCAATGGAGACCCCAATAAGTTAATCTTTGCCCTTTTTTTTTTTTTTTTTTTTTTTTTTGTGCCAGGTTCAGTGGTAGTCAAACGTGTGTGCGTTTGTGTGTTTGTGTATACCTTTGTCAGAGTTTGCCTACAATATGGGGACATTTGGGATAGTATAACCTTAGTATAATCTTATAATGTGGGGACCAGCCAGTGATCCCCATGAAGAAAACAGCTTAATAACTAACTAATGTCTTCATGAAAATATAAAGGTTTCTGTAAGGGTTAGGTTTAGTAAGGTTAAGAGATAGATAAAAAAAATAATTAGCTAAGAATAAATATAACAGAAGTCAATGGAAAGTTTCAAACATGTTAGAGAAACAAACATGTGTGTTTGCACTAACCAAAGGGTTTGGGGGAAGAGGGGAATGGAAAAAGAGGAATAATCATAGTGGAATAGTGCTACACTCACTGAATGACTGGCTGGCTACATGGGGTTTAACAAATAGAAACAGGTCACAATTAGCGGTTAGCGATAAACTGGAAAATGTCACTACTTCTAATTTGAATTCATTTTAAATCAGTCCTACAACTACACTGCTTTTCTTTAGTCCCAAAGTAACAGTCCAGTGTGCCTTATAGTGCCTGTTTCTAAGTTAATACAGCTGTCATCGTACTGTAAATAGCACCTTTGAGCAGAATGCTTCATGCACACACACACCGAGAGAATATAAATGCGTCCGTGAGCGAGTGAAGTATGGCAGAGTTTAATCAGATGTGTTTCAAGGAAATACTCCTTTGATCTTAATGCTACAAGGGTAAACAGAGTGAAGCAGTGAATGGTCGCACTCGTCGGGACTATCAGTACAGTACTAGTCATCTAAGCCTGCTACTGCATGTCAGCACAGTGGCAGATTTAGGCATGGGCAACATGGGCAGCCACCCAGGTGGCATCTTGCCGGGGGAGGCACGGGCGATTTGCAGGGGTGGCATGGACCCCCCCTTCAGCAAACCCCCCCCTCCCATCACCCAGGGCGCCATACAAGCTAGAACCATCACTGTGTTAGCAAGTGCTAATCCATGACAGCTCAGACAAAGATGGTGAAAAAATGGCATATGCCATAAATTTCACATCTCCCATTCGAAATCCCCACCTTTAGTTTTAAATGCTGCCTGACAACTGACAGTGATGAGGCTATGATTTTCAATATAAAAACGTGCTAACGTGCAGCTTGTGAAAGCTGTGATTTATTGCTTTTCTAATCATTCCGAGTGTTGTTAGCTGTCGTGATGTGTTGCGGCCTCTGTCTAACACAGCTGCACTAATGTAATTCTGCTGAGATGAAAGGGACCGACTGGGTAGTGTGGTTTACTGTTGCTGTGAAACATGGACAGAACGCAGCCAATTAGATCTGCTAAAGTGACATGATCAAGCAGAAATACTGTGTGTGGCTTTTTAATGGCTGAAGTCAGCTCTGATGCCGGCTCACTTTAATGGTTGCCATATGCCATGTTTGGCTTGGCTGGTTTCCCGCAAGATGTTGTGCTTGTGTTTTGTGGCATTTAGGATTATCAGAATTTCTCTCATGACTAGTTTCATGTTTCACAATGCTGTTTGTGAATGTAGATGGATACCGCACATGCCATATTGACATGTATGGTGGGGAATACACTAGGGATGGGCATTTTCAAGTAATTTTGTAGTCAAGTACTCTAACTCACAAAAAAACGAGTACCCGATTATTCGTAAATTAAAATGCTTGTTAAAAATAACACATATGACACACGTGAATCTTATATTTTGTTTTATTCAAAAACATTACCAAGTACAGCCTCAAAATAAGATAACGTTAACAAAATATGCTTTTCTTTTGGGCAAAAAAATTTATGAACAATATGCATTAATAAAAATGGAATACAAAAAGGATTTCAAAATAACAGTAAAAAGCATGCACTCACCCAGAGCTTACATAGAAACAAATACTGACGGCATGAAGGTAGTGCACATACATAAACTCCTTGTAAAGGATATTACATTTTTATTATTTCACATGTTGTTATTCAGAAATAATTGGAGAAAGTTGGCTTTTTATAAAATGTGTTGTCAGTGTTCAGAGATTTAACACACATACAGTACACACGTACTGGTCGGATAAACTTCTGAGTTCGCTTCGCATTTTCTTTCCACCAGAAAAGCTGATTTGAGATTTGAAAAAGGTTGAGATTTAATTAAATAAATATTCAGTCTGCATGTGCTGCGCCTGTAACATTGGGTTCTTGGAGTGGGAGAGAGGAGACACAGGAGTAGGTACTTTCAATCTTTTAATTATAATCGCTGGAATAGAACAAATGCTTGAGTGGAAACAAATGCTGGAGTGGAACAAACAATAAAGCTCAACAACAGTAATCACTGGAATGGAACAAACGCTGGAGTGGAACAAACACTGGAGTAGAACAAACTATAAAGCTATACATCACAAACTAACAACACAACATAACACTTCAAGGACTGACAATCGAATAAACAAAACTAGAGGGTATTTATACGCAAGGAGCTAAATGAGGGAAAGGAATACAGGTGAGGATGATGAGGAGCAGATGGAAGTGATGAGGGCAGTGAACTATGGGAGATGTAGTCCAGGGGAAAACTTCAAAATAAGAGTCCTAGGAAGACATGAGGGAGGCAAGCTGTGACATTCCCCCACCGACTCCTGGTGCCCCAAAGATGGATGAGGAGGGTAGATGCAGAAGGTGAGGAAGGATCCAAGGAAGATGATCAGGAGGCCTGGGGGGCAGCTTCAAGGCTTGGAATGGATCCAGGGGCCTTGGGGGGCAGAGGCAGAGCTGGTGGGACTGAGGACTGAGGTGGAGCCATAGGGAAGGAGGTCCCCGGTGAAGCCGGAGGCTCGGAGTAAGAAGCATAGCTGGAGGATCGGAGAGCCGAGGCGGAGCCAGGTGACCGACTGACCAAGGCGGAGCTGGAGGGACGAGTGACTCCGGAGAAGCCGATTGGCTGAAGAACCACGGTGGAGCCAAAGGGACATAGAGCCAAGGTGGGACTGAGGGAACAAAGGGCCAAGGCGGAGTTCAGGGCTCAGAGGGTCTAGGCAGACTCGGAGGGTTTGAGGTTCCCCTTGACCATGGTTTTGCAGGGAGCAAAGGTTGAGCCAGTGACGTGGGAGGAGCCGGCTGACCAGGGGGAGGAGGAGGAGGAGGAGGAGGAGGAGGAGCAAATGTCTTGAGTGGAGCCAGCGGAGGAGGAAGGGACAGGGCACTGGACGGAACAAGGGTGTCCATTATGCTGGCTGGAACCAGAGGAGGATGAAGAGTAGTCAGGGTGGGAACCAGGGTGGGGAGCAAGTCCAGGTCTATTAACTTGGCACGAGCTGGCTCAGGGGCGGTCCAAGCAACAGGCATTAGCACTGGGACGGTCAAGGTTACAGGCACTGGCTCTGGGATGGTCGAGGCTACAGGCACTGGCTCTGGCTTGTTGACCATGGCAGACATTGGGGGAGGAGCCATGGAAGGCTTTGAGGGAGGAGCCGTGGAAGGCTGGAGGGCGTATAGTGTATCCATACCCACAGTGAAAGGTGAGCCGCAGAGCTGCAGGGCCAACTCCATGTAGTCGACGATCGTCTAGTGAGGACATGGCGGAGGCATCAGCTCCTTCAATGCACTACTCAGGCCAGCCCTGAAGAAACTCACCAGAGCGTGGTCATCATAGTGCACCAAATTCGCGAGATGGAGAAACTCATGCACGTGATCCTCAACTGGACGGTCTCCTTGTTCGAGGAGGAGGATTGCTACTGCCGGTATATCCATTTTGTTAGGTAAGTCCTTCTGTAACATTGGGTTCTTGGAGTGGAAGAGTGGAAGAGAGGAGATGCAGGAGTAGATATTTTCAATCTTTTAATTATAATCGCTGGAGTAGAACAAACGCTGGAGTGGAAACAAACGCTGGAGTGGAACAAACACTGGAGTAGAACAAACTATAAAGCTATACATCACAAACTAACAACACAACGTAACACTTCAAGGACTGACAATCGAATGAACAAAACTAGAGGGTATTTATACACAAGGAGCTAAATGAGGGAATGGAATACAGGTGAGGATGATGAGGAGCAGATGGAAGTGATGAGGGCAGTGAACTATAGGAAATAAAATAAGAGTCCTAGGAAGACATGAGGGAGACAGACTGTGACAGTGCTAGGGCAGTCTAATGTCAAAAACTTCACTGCAGTAACTTTTTTCTTACACCATCAAAACGTTATTGTCATGCTGTTCTCACCTCAATTCGGTCGATTCCCTCACAGACTCGGCAGTTTTCAGATTTATCATTTGTATATAATTGCACTATGTTTCTTAAAACTTTTTAAAATAAATTTAGTTACATTATATTATCATATTGATATTTTAGATCCTCTTGTAACAAACAATAGTGAGACAAACAGACCCAAGAGCAGAGGAACAGTTCAAATGATTTATTAACAGTAATAATGAGCAGTCACTGGGTTGAGGAATGTAGAAAATCCCAACACCGGCTGCAGCAGTGGGAAGCGATCTCTAATGGTGTGCACATCATAGTCGTGCATGGGAAAATCCATGAACAGTGTGTTCGTAGGACGAGTATGTGCATTGTGGATTCGTAGAATCCTCCATTGAAGTTTAGTGAGATGCAGAACAATGGCCATAAGAGAAGAATGAACTTAACTATTGACACACGGGCAGAGACGAGGTATCTTCTATGGAAGACCAGCTGACACACAGCAATACTGGAAGGCAACCACGCACCCGACATGCGGGAAACCAACAGATACACAAGACATGACCAACTAGGCAGAGAGAGTGAGGTTAGTACTCAACATCAAACAACAATCTAGCAAAGATACTGAGAACACGACGGGCTTAAGAAGGGAGTGAATTGGGGGGAACAGGTGTTGCTCAGCATGCTAATCACTGGCATGATCAGCGTTCCCCCGGAAAAAAATCAGTGTTCCCATGGAAATGCCGATCATGAATGCCGGCCACGCCTGCGAGACATGAGGGAGAGAAAATGACAAAACATACAAAACAAACTGACAAACTCACCGAAGTCATGACAGTACCCCCCCCCCCCAGGGACACCTCCTAGCGTCCCTGGCAGAATTACCTTGCCGGAGGTGAAACGGATCTATGAGGGCACGGACCCAACATCTTACCTCAGGTCCATAACCCTCCCAGTCAACCAGGTATTGGAACCCTCTGCCCCTCCACCTGACGTCAATCAGTCTCCTGACCGTGTATGCCGGAGAGCCATCAACCAGATGTGGAGGAGGTGGGACGGGTGTGGCGGGGTGTAATTCAGAATGTAAAATATGCTTGATTTTGGAGACGTGGAAAATGGGGTGAATATGCTTATCATCAAGATAGACAAAATTCATCATTCACGAGCCCCTGGAAGATGGTGGGGGCATTGACCAATCCGAAAGGCATAATTAAATATTCAAAGTCACCCTTATGGGTGTTAAAAGCCGTCTTCCACTCATCCTCTTCCTAATCCGGACAAGGTGATAAGCGTTGCGTAAGTCCAACTTCTTAAAGACGGACGCTCCCTGCAACAGTTCATTGGCTGAGGACATCAACTGTAAAGGATAGCGATTCTTCACCATGATGTCATTCAGCCCCCGATAATCTATACAGGGACTAAGCGAGCCATCATTCTTCTCCACGAAGAAGAACCCTGCCCCTGCCAGCGAAGAGGAAGGGCGAATAAGATCGGCTGCCAGAGAATCATTGATATACCTGTTCATGGCCTCCCTCTTGGGAGCTGAGAGCTAATACAGCTGTACCCGAGGCGGCGAAGTGCCAGGAAGACGTTCAATTGCACAGTCGTATAGGCAATGAGGAGGAAGGGTTGTGGCGTGGGACCAGCTGAACACCGCCCTCAAGTCATGGTATGTGAACGGTACTCCAGATAAGTCCGCCAGTTCATTCTGCAATGAAACACAAGACTGGACAGGGGAAAGAGCAGAGTTTAGACAGTGTGACAAACAGTGAGTACTCCAAGCAAGAACGTTGTTGGTTGACCAATCTATGTGTGGGTTGTGCATTACCAACCAAGGATGCCCCAACACTACCGGTGTCGATGAAGATTGAATAAGTTAGAAGGACAACTGCTCCGTATGATTCCCAGATATGAAGGTGACTGGCTTTGTGGATTGAGTGATGACGCACAGCGGCGTGACACTTAGGGTGTGGCCGGTGATGGATCTTTCCATCTGGACCATAGGAAATCACCACTTAGAAGCCAATTTGAAATCCATGAATTTCCCTTCAGCTCAGGAATCAACCGAGGTGGAAACCGTGTGACAGGCAGATCCATACTGCAGCCGGGCCGGGAGAATTGTCCAAAGTCCAGGGGTTTTGTCCAAAGGTGTTGCACTCATCAGTAAACCCTCTCCTACCGACGAGCGATGTCTTTTACTAGACAGGAAGCATAGAGATGATCAGAAGCAGCACAGTAAAAACACAATCCATTAATGAGAGGTCGCTGTTTCTCCCATTGTGAGATTTGAGTTCTAGCGACTTGCATAGGCTCAGTGTCTGGCCGTGATACTGGCGAGTTAGCTGGAGAGGCAGAATGGGTAGGAGGATCAGCCACAAGGGTAGGTGGAAAGCGGCGTCGATGGTGGTGATGGTGTAGGGTCATGCATTGATCGACTCGGATAACCAAATCCACCAAGTCATCGAAGCATTGAGGCAAATCTAAAGAATAAATCTCATCCAAAATGTTGTCGGAAAGACCATGCAGAAATCGATCCCACATAGCGTGGTCATTCCACTCACAAGAAGCAGCTGGGGTATGAAATTAAATCGCATAATCTGATACTCGTCGATCTTGTTGAGACCCTCGCCACTTCCCGACCTTGAGCCGAGCAATCAAACACTCGGCGGAGCTCCGTGGTAAAGGCATGATAGGAAGCACAGCAGGGATGTCTGTTGTCCCACATGGCAGTGCCCCTTTCGCCAGCCCTTCCGGTGAGGAGCATAGTAACACAAGCCACCTTCATTGTATCCGAAGCAAAAGTGGAGGGCTGTAACGTGAAGAACAGGGAACATTGCGAAAGGAATGCGCTGCAGCATTCAGCCTCACCTGAATATGGGGCTGAAGGGGTAATGCAGGCTTCAAAGCATCCAGGAGCTAGAGGAACCGCCGGAGCCGGTAAGGAAGCTTGGGATGGGCCAGCATCAGAAAATAGGCGGAGCTGCTGAACAAAGGAGGTAAGCTTGGCGAGCTGCAAAGCCATCATCTCCAAAGCCCGTTTGAGGCAGTGATTTTATCCTGCTGACGTCCCAGCAAGACTCCTTGATGAGAGAGGGTGGAGCGAAGAGTGGATTCCTCCACTGGGTCCATACTTGGCTAGATTGTTCTGTAACGAACGATAGTGAGACAAACAGACCCAAGAGCAGAGGAACAGTTCAAAGGATTTATTAACAGTAATAATGAGCAGTCACTGGGTTGAGGAATGTAGAAAATCCTGACACCAGCTGCAACAGCGGCAAGCGATTTCCAATGGCGTGTGTGTCGTAATCGTGCAAGGGGTAATCCGTGAGGAGTGTTCCCTGTCTGTCACTCACTCGACGTTGTGTCGATGTAGTGACACTAGGGGTTTGATCTTGAGAGCCCCAATCACCATTGCTTAAAATAGAAAAGGCCGATGAGAATTGGCGAGTGGAATTTGCATGCCACTCTCCACCCCCGGACATACGGGTATAAAAGGAGAAGGTGTGCACCACTCATTCAGATTTTTTCTTCGGAGCTGAATGCATGTATTGTGTTCGTCCTCTCACCTTTCGCTTACGCTGCTGGATTTTGTGGCGCATATCAGCGGTCACCCTCGCACGGTCGAGTGTTGTGCTTCCCCTGGGCACTTTGGCAGCTGAGTCCGCGGGTGCTAAAAGAGTATATTCAGAAGAATATATTTCCTTCTAAAAGAGCTCGAGCAAACACTTGTCCTCTTTTTAAAGATGTCCTTCTGCGTTTACGCTACTGGATGTGGCCACTATCTCTCCCCTCCAGACAGCCATGAAATCTGCCTCGAGTGCTTGGAGCACCAGCACGCTGAGGCAGCTTTCGTGCAAGGGTTATGTTCTCATTGCAAGAACCTGCCCATTAGAACTTTGCGGTCACGGCTCACTTCCTTCTTCATGAAGCAAGGAGCCACCGCAGCTGCTCCCCAACCCGCTCCGTCCTGGGCTGATGCTCAGCTGGCCAGGTCGGCAAGCACCGCGGGCAATCTGGATGTGGATATGGGAGCATATTTGCCAGCTCAACCCCCGCAGACCTCCCATCACCCAGCACGCTCGTTCTATCCAGAAGAGCTGTCGAGCGGTACAGGCGATCTGCCTCAGGGCGGATTCAATGTGTCGTTCGCGGCTCGCGACGAGGATGAGCTTTTGGTCGCAGTACTAGAGGGTGGGCTTCTGCTATTGGAAGCAGACGAATCTTCTGAGCTCCTGTCCACAGGACGAGGCGGACGCTGAGATGGCAGCCGTGCTTGCCCGGGTGGCTGCGAATATCGGGCTGAAGTGGAACCCTCCACCCTGCCCTGAGCGTTCATGGCTGGATGATTGGTTTCTGGGCTAGAAGCGCGGCTCATGGCCACGTCCCGCCCTGGTGCCTTTCTTCCCGGAAGTGCATGAGGTGCTAAGGGATTTGTGGAAGGCACCTTTAAAAAAAAAAAAGGAAAAAAGCTGCCCATACAAGCTTCGCGGGCTCGTCCATCCTAACTACCCTTGACAGCGGAGTGGCTAAGGGATATGTCGAGCTTCCCCAGGTGGAGCGCACTGTAGTGGTGCATTTATGCCCGCAGGGCGCAGCCACCTGGTGTGACCAAGGCTCCCTTCCAAGGCCTGTAAGTTCTCTTCCTCATTAATGATGAAGGCTTACAAGACTGCGGGTCAAGCCGCTTCCGCCCTGCATGCCATGGCCATCCTGCAGGTCCACCAGGCCAAGGCGCTGAAATATCTGCTCGAGGGTAGAACCAGCCCAGGGCTGATGCAGTAACTGTGTACTGTGACCAACCTCGCCTTACGGGTGATGAAAGTCATGGCATGCGCCCTGGGCCATACGATGTCCACTCTTGTGGTCTAAGAGCGGCACCTGTGTCTCAACCTTGCGGAGATTTGTGATGCTGAGAAAGTCTGCTTTCTCAATGCGTCCATCTCCCAAGGGGGGCTTTTTGGTGACACCATCGAGGATTCACCCATCAGTTCTCGACGGTGAGTAAGCAGACCGAGGCGATTAAGCATATCTTGCCACGAACCACCCTGCCCGGGCACGGTAAGTCCAGTCGTCTCCTAGGTGCCGCTGGCATGGTGTCTGGAGGCCTGGTTAGCGCTCTCCAGCCCCTCGCTGTGGCTCATCAAGACGATTCGCCTCGGCTACGCAATCCAGTTCGCCAGATGCCCGCCCAGGTTCAGTCATACTCCCCACTACGGTGCAGGGCGAGGGTGTCTCCGTCCGCCGGGCGGAGGTTGCCACTCTTCTGGTGAAGGGAGCAATAGAGCCCGTTCCCATAGCCGAGATGCGCAAGGGCTTTTACAGCCCTTATTTTATCGTGCCCATAAAGGGGGAGGGTCGAGCCCAATCTTGGATCTGCGTACTTTGAACAAAGCCTTACACAGGCTTCTGTTCAAGATGTTAATGCAGAAGCACATCCTGGCATCAGTACAACATCAGGATTGGTTCACGGCCATCGACCTGAAGGACATGTACTTTCATGTATTGATCCTTCTTCGACATCGCCCTTTCATACCCCTATTTTGCGATTATAAATGAGTGGTTGTATAGAGTGACACAGGACACTCAGACTAAAGAGGATACAACCCAACTTTTGATTCCAAGGAGCCATCGGGATATGGTATTCCAGGTGGCTCATTATAATCCCATGGTGGGTCACTTAGGAGAAAGGAAAACACTGAACCATCTAATAGCCCATTTCTATTGGCCGGGCATTGGCGGCGATGTCCGCAGGTGGTGTGCGGCATGCCGCGAATGCCAGCTGGTTAACCCACTGGCCACCCCAAAAGCGCCATTGCGCCCTCTCCCTTTGATCGAGGTCCCCTTTGAGAGAATTGGAATGGACCTCGTTGGGCCATTAGAACGGTCAGCACATGGACATCGCTTTGTATTGGTCCAAGTGGACAGTGCCTCTTCACAACATCTCAGCACGCAGTGTTGCGGAGGCACTCTTCAAAATAATCTCCCGGGTGGGGATTCTGAAAGAAATCCTCACCGATCAGGGCACAACGTTTATGTCACGGACACTACGCGAACTGTAAGTTGTTAAGTATTAAATCGATTCGCACCAGCGTGTATCATCCTCAAACGGATGGCCTGGTGGAACGATTTAATAAAACCCTCAAAAACATGATTCGTAAGTTCATGCACGATGATGCTAGAAATTGGGATAAATGGCTCGACCCCCTGTTATTTGCAGTACGAGAGGTCCCGCAAGCCTCCACTGGCTTCTCCCCATTCGAGCTGCTGTATGGGTGACGCCCAAGTGGTGTGCTTGATGTATTGCAAGAGGGCTGGGAGGAGGGACCTTCAAACAGTAAAAATGAAATTCAATACGTTCTTGATCTTAGAGCAAAACTCCACACTTTGGGACAGCTAACACAGGAGAATTTGCTCCAAGCTCAAGAACGACAGCGCCGACTGTATGACAGGGGAACTCAGCTAAGGGAATTTGCACCGGGAGATAAAGTGCTTGTATTGCTTCCCACATCGAGCTCTAAATTACTCGCCAGGTGGCAAGGACCCTTTGAGGTCACACGACGAGTGGGAGATCTCGGTTATGTGGTTAAACGAACCGATAGAGGGGGCGCACGTCAAATATACCACCTCAATCTCCTCAAATTGTGGAGGGAGGTGGTTCCCGTGACGTTGGCTACGGTACTTCCCGAGAAGGCGGAGCTTGGACCGGAGGTGAGTTCAAAACATAAACAGTTCACCCCGGTCTCTTGCGGAGACCACCTCTCACCGAGTCAACTCGCGGAGGTTGCTAGGTTGCAACAGGAGTTTGCGGATGTGTTCTCCGCTCTACCGGGATGTACAAACCTCATCCATCACCACATCGAGACCGAGCCAGGGTTCGTGGTCCCTATCGATCACCCGAACACAAGAAGAAAATTTTTCGGGAAGAATTGGATGCAATGCTCAATATGGGGGTAATAGAAGAATGCCACAGCGATTGGTCCAGCCCAGTTGTTCTAGTGCCTAAGGGCGACGGGTCTGTACGGTTCTGTGTGGATTATAGGAAAGTCAATGCGGTGTCTAAATTTGATGCGTATCCAATGCCTCGCGTTGATGAGTTGCTCGATCGGTCGGGCACTGCTCGATTTTATTCGACATTGGATTTGAAGAAGGGTTATTGGCAGATCCCCTTGACACCAATTTCCCGTGAGAAAACCGCCTTCTCCACACCGTTTTGATTACACCAATTTGTGACACTTCCATTCGGTTTGTTTGGAGCCCCGGCTACGTTTCAGCGTCTCACGGACTGAATCCTCAGACCGTATTCAGCTTATGCCGCTGCCTATTTAGATGATATCATCATTTATAGCAATGATTGGCAGTGGCACATGCAACATCTGAGGGCGGTTCTGAGATCGCTGCGCCGAGCGGGACTCACAGTGAACCCAAAGAAGTGTGCGATTGGGCAGGTGGAGGTACGGTATCTGGGGTTTCACTTGGGCCACGGGCAGGTGCGTCCCCAAATTGACAAGACAGCGGCGATTGCGACCTGCCTGAGGCCCAGGACCAAAAAGGGGGTGAGACAGTTCCTGGGGCTGGCTGGCTATTATAGAAGGTTCGTCCCTAATTATTCGGACGTCACCAGCCCACTGACTGATCTCACTAAAAAGGGAGCTCCAGACCCGGTCCAGTGGACGGAGCAGTGTCAGCGGCCGCACTTTGCGGGGGGCCGCTTTTACATTCACCTGACTTCTCTCTCCCTTTTGCTTTACAGACAGATGCTTCAGACAGAGGGCTGGGGGCCGTGCTCTCGCAGGTGGTGGAAGGGAAGCAGCGCCCGGTGCTGTACATTAGCCGTAAGCTCTCGTTGAGGGAAACTAAGTACAGCACCGTGGAAAAGGAGTGTCTTGCCATCGAGTGGGCGGTCCTCACTCTCCGATACTACCTGTTGGGGCGGGCCTTCACCCTCTGTTCCGATCACGCCCCACTCCAGTGGCTCCACCGCATGAAAGATACCAATGCCCGGATCACCCGTTGGTATCTGGTTCTTCAGCCATTTAAGTTCAAGGTGGTCCACAGACCGGGGGCGCAGATGGCTGTCGCCGACTTCCTTTCCAGGAATGGGGGGGGTGGTAGGCAGGCCGGATGCCGCCCCGGCCTGAGTCGGGCGGTGGGGATGTGGCAGCGGGGGCGTGGTCAAGCATCTCTCCGGAGAGAGAGAAAGCGGTAAGGGCACTTACACCTGAGTTAAATTATGTCTAACACCTGTCTCTAATTTCAGTGAGCACGGGGAGAGCGGCATAAATAGAGCCACACCACAGGTAGACGAGTGAGAGAGCCTGGGCACCAGAGACCCGATTGTGAAGCCAAGAGTTTATTATTGCAAAGTTGAGAGTTTATTTTTGTGAAGTAGTTTGTGTATTTTTAGAGTGAGTTATTGAACAGATTAAAAGCCCTGAAAGAGTGTATTTGCTGCAGTGAGGAGAATAAAATGCTTACCTGAACCAGGAAATCTGCTTCTCGCCTCCTCCTTCCACTGAGAAGTGTTACACCTGTGTTTCCCCTCGCCAGAGTTTTCTCTGCCTTGGCCACTGTGGTGCGTACCCTCTCTGTAGATAGGGTCCTCCGGTGGTATCATTCCATATGTGAATTTCCTCACTGGTAAGTCCATGTGAGATATTCTCCACATGTTAACCTCCCTCCGGTAGGATGTGGTCTCCATAGTGCTCTCCTTCCTGGAGAGGGAAGCGCACTTCTCAGCGCTATTCTAGAAAGTGCTCGGCGGGAAATTGCTTAACAGCAAATCAGGACCGCTGGTAGCCTACTTGGGTAAGTGCCCCCCCCCCCCCCCAACGGGACTATGGAGATGCCTTACCTAACTCGCTGGAAGGTCACGACGTGGTTGAGCGCTCGCTGCGAGGCACGCAGCAGCTTGCCTGTGTCCACTCTTCCGTACCTCGTGACACAGTTCAGCGCCTGCTGCGTTTCGTATAAGAACCCCTATTGTCACTACATTGACACAATGTCGAGTGAGTGACAGACAGGGAATGTATTGGTTACTGATGTAACCTCTGTTCCCTGATGGAGGGAACGCGGCACTGAACCGGCCACTGACATGGCCGGGACTCTCTATCGGCTCCTCAGCATAAATCTGAATCAGTGGTGCATGCCTTCTCCTTTTATACCCATATGTCCGGGGGCAGAGAGTGGCATGCAGACTCCACTCACCAATTCTCATTGGCCTTTTCTATTTTAAGCAAAGGTGATTGGGGCTCTCAAGATCGAACCCTTAGTGTCACTACATCGACACAACATATCGTTCCCTCCATCAGGGAACAGAGGTTACATCAGTAACCAAGATGTTCGTAGGATGAGTGTGTGCATTGTGGAAGTCAGGAACAGATTCATTGAATGCTCCGTTGAATCTTAGTGAGATGCAGAAAAACGGCCAACAGAGAATAGCGAACTTAACTCCCGACACGCGGGCAGTGATGATGCATCCTCAGTGGAAGACCAGCTTACACGTAGCAATACTGGAAGGCAACCACACACCCGACACGTGGGCACCCAACAGATACATGAGACAGGACCAACTAGGCATAGAGTGTGAGGTTAGTACTCAACATCAAACAAAATCTAGCAAAGATACTGAGAACACTACGGGCTTAAGAACGGAGTGAATTAGGAGAGAAAAGGTGCTGCTTGGCATGCTAATCAGTGGTATGATCAGCGTTCCCCCAGGAACAATCAGTGTTCCCAGGAAACGCCGATCATGCATGCCAGCCGTGCCTGCGAGGCATGAGGGGGAGAAAATTACAAAATGTACAAAACAAACTCACCAGAGCTGTGACACCTCTAACCCAACCCCTTTCCTAAACTTAACTACTTATTAACAAAATAAAACATGTAACAGGCAAATAAATGTAGTCACAATAATTTTATATAAATAGAATGTAGTCAGTCACATGACACACAAGAGCCAATGGTAATTGACATCATCGATGTCAAAGCTGTCGTAACGGTTTTTAAGGCTGTAATTTGAAATGTTTAAATAAGCAAAGATCGGAATTTGACTGTGTAACAGATGTTCGTATTTGGATCAAAATGAGGAAGCAGGACACAGCGATTCCAACTCAGGAATGTCACTTTTTATTAACAGAAAATAAACATGTTCGCTTAAAGCGCAACAGTGAAGCTTCAGTGTAAACACTCAAATGTTGAAACACGGCAGCAGCAAACACACAAACAGCTTTTCAGCTGGGCTCTCTCTGTCTCTTTTGGTGGACTGGGCCATCTTTTATCTCCCCCGACTCTCACTGTGAACATGGAAATGGTAATTAGTCACAGTTCATCTCAGGTGGATGTCCTTACCGCTTTCTCACTCCCCAGACTGGCACTTGACCACACCCTCACCTCCAGAGACTGTTATCAAAGTTGCTTTCAAGGCAAGTCAGTCCACTTGATGGCCATCTTTGGAATGCTCCCTGGCAGGCTGCCCTTAAAATAATTAAGAGTTCATTCTGATTATTTATTACTGATTATTTTCACATGCAAATGAGCTTTGCGGCAAACTTGCAGCAAATTGTCCATTATAGCCAAAGGTTTAATGCGGGTTCACCACTGTAAAGAGGTGCAAACTTCTGGCAAACATCTGGCGGCGAATCACAAGCACATTTGCATGTGAAAATAATGAGTGACAAATTTGCCACAAATTTGTGGCAAGTTTAAGGCTAGTTTGCCAGAACTCTAGATTTTTTTGTAAGGGTGGGCAGCTATTTTCTGTGTAAATGAGTGGCATAAAAGTACAGCTCCAATCTACTTGGAAAATTAGCAGTAAAATCTGTCAAAAACTGTGGTTTTTTTTTTTTTTTTTAGCTCAGATCACACTAAAAAATGTTGTCAGGGTGCTTCAGCTAATGTGCATTCACATTCTCAAATTTATTTACAGGGGATGTCTGTCTCTAAAAGTTTATTGGCTCTTTTACCTGCAAGGCAGGACTTCATTTTCAACATTAATTTTAATACCAGTGGTCCTTTTCTGGCTAAACATTCTTGACTGTTACGGCAGATGGGAATGCTGATTGTTGCTGAAAGACTTGTTTGATTTAGGGTTGCAACTGTTTGAGATTTTCACAGTACGATAACTGTCTCCAAAAATATCATGCTTTCATGGTATAACGATATACGTTATTTCACAGTTATTATTATCAGTTACAATGACCCTTAAAGGAGTGAAAACAGAAGGTTTTTTTTTTTTTTTTTTGGTTGAACAAATGCTTTATTATAATTGAAACTTGAAACCATTTATTTTATGGAAGTATGTGTAAAAAAAGTCTCCCTTTTGAAAATAAATAGAATAAATAACAAAGCTAACATAATTATAATAATAAACCGAATTATTAACATGATAAAAAAAATAGCATGTAACTATAACATGTTATATAACTAAAGCATGTTAGTTTACATGTTAGCATAGCATGTTAATTTAACTACTAAATGAAAAATAACAGCAGCTGTGTGAGCTTTTAAAGTAATGTCCTATGATTATTAACAATTAACATATACTGTAGGTTTGCGACAGTGCAGCCAGACTGCTCCTGTCTGTACCTTTACCTTTATGGTGGCGACCCACCATAGTAAAAATATAACCTGTATTTAATGTATGCTGGGTCGCATTTCCTTTTATGTTGCACAGTTTTGTTCATGGTTTTCAAGTACAAGGACATGCATCAAGTGACATTATTTTTGTTGTTGACGTAAACAACAAAAGCAACAGAAGTTTTCTCTCCACCCTTTTAAAAATTGAAGAGCATATTTAATTATATGAGCCCATTATTATCCCGTTCGTTTCCTAATTTCAAACGTAATTCGAACAGAACATACATATTACACAGGAGGAAAGGCTCCTCATTACCATGGTTAGATCAGTGTAGCTAGTCTTAAATAATAGTAATAATAATAACAAATTATATTATTTATGAAAAAATAAATACTAGCTGAAACACATCTTGAAACTTTAACTACAACTGCCACTGTTGATACAAAATGAGGTCTAATAGAGGTCAAATAGATTCTACCTTTAGATTATTTCATATGAAACTATAACAGTTACTTTTACTCATGTAAAATCGTGAAACAATTTTGTAAAGGTGATGATGTAAAATAAAATAAAAATAGCGCATAGCACAGTGTTGCTCTTTTCCTCCTCAGTGCTGTTTGGCATGTCAGGGCTGCCTACTGTTTGAAAGGTTCGATTTGACTTCCTCCGTAACGCTCTCAACTAGAAAAGTCTCATTAGAATTGTAATTGGTCACATCAGTATTGAGATCTGTGCTCTGCAATATCGAGGGAAGCCCAGTTGTCGCACACCAAAGAGAAGAGCAGATCATTAGCATGAGCTGGTTCCATTACACTCATGCGAAAGTGCAGATGAGAAGCCTTTAGCTGATTGTGAGATTATTATTAAATCTGACTCGGCAGTCCTAAATAGGCTACCACTTGGGCGGCTGCTGAAATATCTTCAACGGGAGAACCATGGCATTGTTCTTTCCCTGCTGTCCGCGACAAAGTCTGAATAGAGCTGTGGCCCACTTTTGGGTCGCGACCCACCAGTTGAGAAACACTGCTTTAACTCACACACACACTCACTTATGTCAGACCCCCTCGCCTCGCTTTTCTCTGACATTTTCTCTGCTGCATGTGTGTGTGGCACAAGTTGACGAGTCTGACAGGCAGTCGAGGAGGAAAGATGTGCACGCGCAGGTGAGATTCTCCGTCCGGTTGCATTTTTTTTCTCAATACCGTAGACAAGCAAATGTACATGGTATGAAAACCGTCAATTTTCATACCATGGTATACCGTGAAACCGGTATACCGCTGCAACCCTAGTTGGATTAATGTGTGTGTAGTAGATGTCAGAGAGTAGAGCACTCATTCACCTTAAATACTGCAGCACATGCATATATATATATATATATATATATATATATATATATATATATATATATATATATATATTCATCAGTATATTTATTTATAGAATTAACTCACATTCTTTTGCAGTTATTAAGCACATTAAACCATATAGTGAACTGCATATCCGGAGGTGTGAAGTTGTCATCAAAAACACTGAAAGGGTTTCACTCGATTTTTTGCCAAAATAAAAGCTCCATTAAACTAGATGTAAATATCTGACTACTGTAAGTAAGACACAAGGCCACATAAGGGTCAGAGTGGCCCTAGTCCACCCTGATTGACGGCTTGTCCACCCAATCAAAACTGCAGGAATATAAGAAGTTTGCAAATAAAAAGAAACTGTATTCGCAGGCAATATAGCTCACATGCAAGATAATCATCATATTCCTGTTATAAATATAGTTAGAAAAATTTGTTTTTATTTCAAATAAAAATTGGTATATGATTATGGTGAACTGAAATGTGTAGCGCACTTCTTACAGAGCCGCTAATTTTCTCTGCACTGCGCAGCTCTCTACAGTCATGCCTGTAAACAGATCTGCTTACTGCGCTTAGCACCAAGATAATGTATCCATGCTTTGTCACACTTCATTTATTATTATTATTAATATTTTATGTGGGAGTGTGGTAGATGTTTCTGTAGATGACATGGCAGGGTATGAAATTAGCAGGTAATGCAGTACGTAGGTTGTAAGAAATTAAATGTTTCGTTACGGAAGCTGTCCGGTCCAAAGGTGCTGATCACTTTGGCAAATATATCCAGGTGTTTGTCTTCTCAAAATTAAAATAATGTGGAAATACTAACAAATATGGAATTTGTTTGCATCCTTGTTGAGGCACCAAAATGTATTAACTATTACAGAATTCAATTAAATAAATAATTGCGGCTTTGGTAAGACAGGGTTTCAGATGTTTGCTCAGCTTATAGAGATTAATAAAAGTAATGCAAGGAGTGCATGTAATGTGAATGTACCCGATGAGAATCACATCATAATAAGGGGATCTCACGTAGCCTGTGTTGTTTCTTTGGCTGGAAACTGAACAGATGCACAAAGAACAGGATTAAAATGACGGACATCAGTACTGAACTACTCATAGACCTTTCTAAACAGAATGAAGGGAATCTCTCATTGCACACTCACTCTAACCTCCTTTGATAAATGTATTTATTTATTTAGGCCTATTTATTTAAGTTTAAGCTGCACTCTCCACCCATTGGCTGGTGCTGTGTAGCGAACTGGTTCCGGTTGTGTCATTTAGATTTACGCCAGCTGAGAGAGAGGTTATGGTAGGTGAGTGCTCTCCAGAAAAATATTTTAATTAATTTTATCTTATTTTTTTGGGTTTAGCATCATGTATTTTGTTTTGTCATGTATGAAAGTGTATTGTATGCTCTCTTCACAAGCTACCATGTTTTATGTGTAGTAATGTTTGATTTAATGTTCATCCTCATTATAAAACATGCGTGAGCATGATTACTGGGACTGACCACCACTTTTCAATGTGTTTAAACAGGTACAGACTTTATATTTTAAATAATATGTTTAATTATTGTATACCTGTCCTATATTGTTCATACATAAAGATTAAGATTTGCACCAGCCGAGAGAATAGTTGTGGTGGAACATGCGTGAGCATCATTATTGGGACTGACCACCACTTTTTAAACAGAATAAAATCCACCGAAGGCATGAGATGGTGTCAGTTGAGTGCTTTATTCAACACAACACAGAGACAACCCCATTACAATTGCATCAATATGACCTATTAAGGTACATTTCTAATAATAAACTTAATTGTTAATATATATATATATATATATATATATATATATATATATATATATATATATATATATATATATATATATATATATTGTTATTGTGCATGTAATTATGCAACTCTAAGTATTAGGTAAATGAGCGAATATTGACTCATAAAGGCTGAGGATCGGGGTGTGCTTCATTATATTCATGATGAAATTAGGCACAGAGAAGAGGTCCACCTTGTTTCATCAGCCCCCACCTGCCCCATTGTGCCTTATTTAAAAGGGTTTGTCATGCATGTGAGAGAGCTTCTTTTCCCCTATTGCTCTCCCCTGGAAATGGAGATGTAATGACATTTGCAGCTAAAAGGAACTCATTCACAGTTTGTACAGTTTAAGAATTTGAATGAAGTGTTTTCTCGTGCTGTATTGCCTGAAGGAACAGGCGAGAGAGGGAAGCAGATTTCTGAGGATTAGTCCTCCAGGTTCCCTTTATTATGCTAAGAGTGTGTGGTAAATGGTGATGGAGGGAAAAGTGAGGTAAAGTAAAGGTTGTGTGTCAGGGAGGGGGCACGTATCCTTCTCTGCAGGGCCTCAATGGCACGATAACAGAGTGATACTGGACAGTTTACACACACACTGACACACAAATGTCAGGGCATGCTGCAATGAGGTTGTTCATGGCTATTAGTTGTGGAACACCTGTTTTCAGCTGAAGAACAGCCCCTGTCACCCCCTCCAGCCCCTCTCTCTGGTTTGTTTTTGGTAAATAGAGACCTGTGAAGGGAAAGTGAGTGACATTTGGAAGAGCTTGAACTTTTAATTGTGTTTAATTTGTTAAATGTCACAACAGAGCTCACTGTTGGCTTAAGTCTGTGCTGTTAACCTGGGAAGCAGAAGAGATTGTGATTTTCTGTCTCATTATTTATTTATTTATTTACATTTTTCAATAATTGTAACACATTTTTACAGCTGTTATTGTTTGAATAAATCGTTAGTGCCTAGTAGACTCTTTTTATTTTGTGGCATAACATAAATATGCAAACAATAGAGCACAATGCCTGCCCACTTTTCAGCTGTCTTCGTTCAGGAAGAATTTTTCCCATTAATTTTTTCCCTATGAGTTTCATAAAATTCTTAATTTAAGAGTTCTAAACAATGAACCAAACCATCCAGCTCCGAGGTCAGTCACAACATTACAAATGTTGATTTGAAGCAAAAACAAATAAAAAAAATAAATATATATATATATATATATATATATATATATATATATATATATATATATATATATATATTTGAAAATCGAACAAAAAGACAAACTGTGTACTTCATGTCTTTCATGAACTACAATCTCATGAAGCACTGAAATGAAGCATACGTATTTGTGTTAATAATTAAGGAAAAATATAAAAATATTGATTTAAAGTTGTTGATTTTAAGTATAGAAACAATGTTTTTAATTCTATTGTAAAATATTCAGGTATATACAAATATTTTTGAGAGTGTTGGGAGATTGACTTGAGTGCGTCATTCACAGTGTATAGTATGATCGAGTGGACAGTCGCTGCAGGGGTTGTTTGAGCTTTATCCATGATTCGCTGATTTGTGCATTTTTGCAATCAGGATAATATTATAGTTCTCTACCAGGAATTATGCAATTAAACAAAATTTTTACCAAAAAATGAAGTTGAAATAACAAGGAATAATGGCTTTAATAGAAACATGTACCATCGATTAACAACCTCGAAGCTCACATTAGGTTTATAAATTATTGTTACAAATATATTATTCAATGGACAAAATGTATGGGATTTTAATTTCTGGAACAGACTGTTACACTGTAATATCTACAGTATTAATTTCTTACTGTTGGTAGTTGTCCCCCCCCCCCAGAAACAACCTGTCATCTCCAGCGCAAAGATTGTGTCTCCATCGGCCTGCGTCTCATCCTACCCTGCCTTCCCTTTCAACCCCAGGTCTCCTTGAGGTGTCAGGCTGTAATTAACCATTCCCTTATCTACCATGATCTTACCTGTGCATTTCTCCAAGCTAAAAGGGCCCAGAGGTCTGCTGTGTTGCCCACCACACGGTTTCTGTTGCACTCCAGCGAATACATCTATATGTCCAGCAAATAAATCTTTGCTTACATAATGATGAGTTTCACTGCTCAGAAAATGTGTAGGAATATATATAGCTGTTTTTTTGTCCACCAAACCCTTTTCACTCACACGCTTATTTACACGAGAGTGAACATGATCGGCTTCTGCCTGATAGGCTTGAGCTGTACCGGTAAAGCCTTTATTATCTTGGCAGGCAGCAGAAGCTGTCATCTTCGGTCCTGACACATGCTACTCAAACCATGGGAGACAAGATCAGGGGAATATTAATCGCCAAGATGCCAAGGTCAGTGCCGTGGCCCCATGTGCATGGGCTGGTCAAGGTGAAGACAGTTGCACAGGCACACACAAGTGCATATATTCTTTCAGGCATGCACCTGAAATGACTCACGTCTGTCAAACTGTCACAAGGGCATCGGGAGTGATGCGTATGTTTATTAAGACGAGGTGTTGTCAGTCAACTTTCAGGTCTGGAAATAACAGACCTGGCCTTTTTTGATACAATGCCACTGTTACAAATACCTCCCATGGAATGAAATACAGGAACTTGCTCTTGTGAATGTGTGTGCGTGTGTGGTGGAAGTGCCGTTGCTAATGAGGGATGTTTTGAAAACATTTAAAGCCCTAATGATGCTGCTGCAAAGGCAAAGCCTCTTCCGGCAGCCGTGGTTTAAGATGGTTGGAGGCTGTGGAAATTTTTTTTTCACCCAATTTAAGTCCCACATTCCTGTTGTTAAAATATTAGGGTTAGAGGCAAACACAAAGACGAGGAGGTGAACAACCCTGTAGTCTATGTGTGTGTGTGTGTTTCTGAAAGTAGGGAGAATTAAATCTTCTTCAATAGAAGCATGGTGAGTTCTCAAGTTTACCCATTTTGTCTTGAGAGCACTTACACTGGTGGCCAAAAGTTTGGAATAATGTACAGAGTTTGCTGTTTTGGAAGGAAATTGGTACTTTAATTCACCAAAGTGGAATTCAACTGATCACAAAGTATAGTCAGGACATTACTGATGTAGTGCCATCAATATTTGAAAAAAGTCATTTTTGGTCAAATCTAGATAGGCTCCATTTCCAGCAGCCATCACTCCAACACCTTATCCTTGAGTAGTCATGCTAAATTGCTAATTTGGTACTAGAAAATCACTTGCCATTATATTAAACACTGCTGAAAGCTATTGTCTTGGTGTTTGTTTTTGTTCAATATTGAATAAGGTCAATATTAGGTCAAAAATGGCAAAAAAAAAAAAAAAAAAAAAAAAGGAAAACAGCTTTCTCTAGAAACTTGTAAGTCAATCATTGTTTTGAGGAATGAAGGCTATACAATGCTTGAAATTGCCAAAAAAAACCCTGAAGATTTCATACAAAGGTGTACACTACAGTCTTCAAGGACAAAGGACAACTGGCTCTAACAAGCACAGAAAGAGATGTGGAAGGCCAGATGTTCAACTAAACAAGAGGATAAGTACATCAGAGTTTCTAATTTGAGAAACAGATGCCTCACATGTCCTCAGCTGATAGCTTCATTGAATTCTACCCACTCAACACCAGTTTCATGTATAACAGTAAATCAAAATCAAATCCCTTTATTGTCACTCAACCATATACACAAGTGCAACAGTGGGTGAAAGTCTTGGGTGCATTTCCGAGCAACATAGCAGTCATGACAGTGATGAGACATATACCAATTTACAATAAACATCAGATTTACACAACACAATTTACATATCTAATATACACATAATTACACACAACACAATATTCAAATAATAATATACAATGTACAGTATAGAATACACACACACACACACACACACACACAATATAGAATACACAGTATACAATAAAAATAATATATATGAAATGTACAGTAGGTTGTATTGTGCTGTATTGACATTCAGGCTGTCGACTGATTGTCAGTTACCAGTGTGTTGTTAAGAGAGAATATAATTTATAAATATAAATATAAAAAGAGTTCAAAATTTTGATTGCTTGGGGGAAGAAGCTGTCAAGAAGTCGGCTGGCAGCCCATGGCTCGGATGGCTGGAGTCTCTGATGATCCTCCGAGCTTTTTCACACACCGCCTGGTATAAATGTCCTGGAGAGAGGGAAGCTCACCTCCAGTTATGTGTCTGGTAGCTCGCACCACACTTTGCAGGGCTTTGTAGTCAGGGCAGTGCTGTTGCCATACCAGGCAGTGATGCAGCCAGTCAGGATGCTCTCTACAGTGCTGGTGTAGAACCGTGTGAGGATGTGGTGGTTCATTCCAAATTTCCTCAGCCATCTCAGGAAGAAGAGGCGCTGATGAGCCTTCTTCACAATGGCCTCAGTGTGGACAGACCATGTGAGTTCCTCTGTGATGTGGACACCGAGGAACTTGAAGCTGCTGACTCTCTCCACCGGTGCTCGATTGATGGTGATGGGGCTGTGTTCTCTGTCTTTTCTCCTGAAGTCCACCACAAGCACCTTGGTCTTATTGACGTTGAGGGAGAGGTTGTGCTCCTGACACCAGCGTGTCAGAGTGTGCACCTCCTCTCTGTAGGCTATTTCATCATTGTCAGTGATCAGACCTACCACCGTCATATCATCAGCAAACTTAATGATGGCGTTGGAGCCATGTGTGCCACACAGTCATGTGTGTACAGGGAATAAAGGAGTGGGCTGAGAACACAGCCCTGCGGGGCTCCAGTGTTGAGGGTCAGTGATGGGGAGATGTTGCTGCCCATTCTAACCACCTGGCGTCTGCTTGATAGGAAGTCCAGGATTCAGCTGTACAGCAAGCTATTTAAGCCCAGAGCCCGGAGAGTCACATCAAGCTTGGAGGGCACTATGGTGTTGAATGCTGAGCTGTAGTTTACAAACAGCATTCTCACATATGTGTTCTTTTTTTCCAGGTGGGAGAGAGCAGTGTGTAGTGTAGATGCAATGGCATCATCAGTGGAGCGGTTGTTGCAGTATGTAAACTGCAGTGAGTCCAGTGAGGCAGGCAGCACAGAGCAGATGTAATCTCTGATTAGTCTCTCAAAGCATTTGCTGATGATGGGGGTCAGAGCAACAGTATGCCAGTCATTTAAGCAAGTGATTTTGGATTGCTTTGGTATAGGCACAATGGTGGACATTTTAAAGCATGTAGGGACCACAGACAAGGAAAGGGAAAGGTAAAGAGAAGACTCAGGGGTGCAGGCCTTATGGGAAGAATTGCAAAGAAAAAGCCATTTTTGAAACAGAAAAACAAAAAGAAATGTTTAGAGTGGGCAAAGAAACACAGACATTGGACATCAGATAATTGGAAAAGTGTTATGGATCTTAACCCCATTGAGCTTTAGTGGGATCAGCTAGACTGTAAGGTGTGTGAGAAGTGCCCGAAAAGACAGCCACATCTATGGCAAGTGCTACAGGAAGCGTGGGGTGAAATGCTACCTGAGTATCTCGACAAACTGACAGCTAGAATGCCAAGGATCTGCAAAGCTGTCATTGCTGCACGTGGAACATTTTTTTATGAGAACCCTTTGAAGTAGTTTAAGAAGTTCTGAACATTTTCTTCAAATTGAAATAGTAATTTTTCATGTTATTAATGTCCTGACTATACATTGTGATCAGCTGAATGCCATTTTGGTGAATAAAAGTACCAATTTCTTTCCATAAGAGCAAAATCTGTACATTATTCCAAACTTTTGGCTGCCAGTGTAATTGTCTGCATTTGGCACCTTTGCAGTTTAACAATTCCTGACTTGAGTGGCCTCACTTGAATGTCCTTGCATAACTAAAAAAGAATAGCAACAAAAGAAAGACCCCCCCCCCCCCCCCCCAACACACACACACACAAAATATAGAACAAACACACAAATTCTAAATCTATAGTGACCGAGAACATGACAAGAGATGTAACTTCTACCACTGAGGAATTTGGGGATTTTAGCTGTGCCTAGTTCTGTCTGCCGGCCAATTTTCCATCAGGAATTGCTCATTAGCAGATGTTTTTGGCCAAACACACACACCTCAGTGTGATCTGGTGAACCCTAAATTTAACAAGCACTTACCAGAGCAGACGAGTTAATGAAAGGAAATTACCTTTTCTGCCAATTTCCCCCTTCCATTCAGCCATTTGTGTGTATGTGTGTTTGTGTGTGTGTGTGTGTGTGTGTGTGTGTATTTAAATTTATTTGCTTTTATTTGTTTTATCAAGTAAACTGACTTTTTTCTACTGTATGTTTCATTATTTTAGGAAAGAGTCAGGTTTTAACTGCGATCAGATGGCCTCAGTTATTGCTCTGTTGACATGCTCTTTGAGACTCATCACAGACTTTAAAGAGTCTCAGGTTTCAGTTTAATGTCTTTGACACTCCGACTGGTATTCCACAGACCGTACCCCATTTAACATTCACAAAGCACTGCTTTGATTTTATATTTCGCTTTAATGCACATCCATGTTAGTCTTTGCAGTCTTTAAATTGTCAAAAATATTGAATTATTAGAACTGAATTACTGTTCTCAGGCCAGGTTTACATTCTTGACTCAAATTGTAACCTTTTAGAAAGTGGCGAGAGTTGGTGAAGTTTATTTACAACACCACATCATTTCCTTACATAACAACAAAGACAATGATTCCCATATCAGAGCAGTGGGGAGACAGAGTGTAGAAAGGAGTATAGGGAAGACAGCCCCTCCAGTGCCAGCTGAAGTGAAGCCATAATTGGATATGTTGTTTGTCTCACTCAGCCACCCCACAGCAGGGCTGAAGCCTCCTCTATCACTGACTCCAATCAATAGAAGAGCTGCTCCCCCTGCTGACTGTCTCATGCTATAACTTCCTCTTCCCTCACCACTTCCAGGACAACAAGCCACCATCTACCTTTAAATACTGTATGTGTGTGTTGTTTCAAACTTGCATGATTTTCTTTAGTGGAGACTAAAGGAGATGTTAGACAGAATGTTACGCTCAGTCTCTATTCACCTACATTGCACCTTTTTTTCATACAATAAAAGTGAATGGTGACTGAGACTGTCAAACCATAACTTTTGAAACGATATTATGGTGATTAAATGATGGTATGTTTTAATGTTCTCTCCTTCTCTTCCTGTTTTTATGATGATCCTGATAATACTCATTTGACAGTGGCTGAAATAGGAGAGGCCAGAGGTCTATACATCAAGGCTATAAAGGCTCGTGGCGAGACAGAGAAGTGATCTGAGGTTTTACCACCCGGCTCCACATCAGGGGAACATGGTACACATGCAGGAGAATTGTTCCTACGTATATGCTTTGTTCAGGCTCTGTATCTCTTTGTTTGCAGGTTAAATTAACTCATATTGTTACTTGCTTAATTTAATTTCCTATTAGAAATGTTTCAGCATGCCAACATAATGACTGCAATCACCTTGTCATCAAGTAGCCTGGAACTCAATCATCCGCCTCTGAAATGCATGATTCCCTTGCATGTCTGCCAACCTACAGAGTCTTCATATTACTGATCATGGATGAGGGCTTTGAATTATTTTTTAGGTCTCTTTACTGTGGTAGTATGTATAGCACATGATACTAAACATGGGCAGTGATCAAACCTAATACCACATGATCAGTGCTTGAACTTAAATTGCTCTCTGCTGGCAGGTTTGGCTTTTGGTACATAGTGTTGTATGGGGATATTTAATGTGTGACAGTGTGTGTCTTTTTAAATATAAAGTCTGTTCTTTATATTTTTGTCATGTTGTTTATAGTACATTTATAAAGCCGTTATAAACGCATATTAACATTTTTTGTGCTTCTATTACTGATGAGATTTCACATCTTCCCCTATGCATGTTTGTATTTTGTCACATTGATGTTTGTGACCACACTGTGCCCCTGTGTTTACTCTAGGCTGTTGGTTCTTCTCCTGATGATCTCTCTCTGTTTTACTCTAACAAAAGGTTGGGTCACTGCTGCATGATGGAACTATGGCTTGTACGTTCTGTCCTATTCATTGATTGGCCATTTATTTAGGGCACAGTGTCCGCTCTCATAACCCCCAAGAGGATCATCTTATTTGGGCCTGGCTGCAGCGTGTGAGTGTGTAAGAGAGCACAGGGTGGTCCTGGTGGCCAGAGAGGGCAGCTAACTGGAGTAAACAGGACTCAGCAGGCCTAGTGTTTGTGTTTACTCTGCTGGAGAGGAGGCCATTAGACAAACAACCAGCGTTTCTTCACATGTTGCTGAAAATCACCCCAACCTTCATTCACTCCTGTTTGGCACTACAACGCCCAGCCAGTGTGCCCAGATGGCCCTGCTTTCCAGATCTCTCACTGTTTCTGCCCTCTCTCTCCCTCCCTCTCTGCGCAGTGGAATCATTAAAAGTGTCTGTGAGCGGGAGGTGTAAAAACCGGGTGCCGAGAGAGGGAGCAGAAAACAATTAAGTGCCATTTATACTGTAGATAAAGTCCTCATATTATTTACATGGGCTATCTTATCCAATCTAAGCTGCATCTGCATTTTTAATTTGCACATTCACACAAGCTTCAGAGAGGAACCTAGCCTTATTTAGTTTAGTTATCTTTGCTCATGAATGGATAAAGTTCTTACACTGCTGCCATTTCAGAAGAAGCCTAATTGGATTTTGAGGCTAAAAACAAAAGGTATAATATAAGAAACTAGGGTTAGATAACAGAGGGAATGATTGAATTGCTAAGAGAAAAAGGGAGTGAACTGTAGTCAAAACTGTGCATGAGAGAGAGAGAAAGGGTATGGTCACGGTCAAGATCCGTGTTTTCCATGGTGTCAAAACAAACAGAGGAGCCAATGGGATTGCTGATGCAGATGAAGAGACAGAACTGTGAATCACTTCTGCAGTTTTGTTTGAAGTTCATTAGTACATTAACTTTGGATGTTTCATGTATTTAAAACTACTTTCCAAAAAATTATTATTAGAAAAGAAAAGATTATAATTTATTTACTTTATTTTACTTTTTATTTTTCAAAAATGTGCCAGTAGTGTTAGAAAATAAAATAATAATTAAAAAATATAGCTGCAAGCAGTGATGACAGGCCCAAGCACCATGGGTTAATTTCCACCCGGTGGCTTTCGGAAAACAATGCAAGGTGGACACATGCATTTGGCATTTTACATTATTCTAAACAATTTTGAAGCAATATGGGTAAATATAAGAGGACTAATTTAAAGTCTTTTGTAAGAGCCACACTTCCTGCTGCCAGATGGTGGCACTATGGTTGTGACCCAAAATAGTCACATCCATGTGATTAGCTCCCAAGTCTAAACATACATCTCAATTTTGATCTAAATCACACATTGCACACAGAAGATATATGACACTTCCTGTTTCTCATTTTACACCATTAATTTAATGCCTCACCATGGCAACACCGTTCGATATTTCAAAAATCTTTTCATAATTTAGTATATTCATTGTCTTGTCATAATGTTGTCTTAATGTGGTGACAGTCTCATGAAACCCCCAGGAGGAGTATTTAAAAGTTCAGAGACTGCAATATTTAAAAAATCCAAAATGGCCGACTTCCTGTTGAGGAATAACTATAATTATGAAAGTTGTCCAGCTTGATGAGAACTATATATGTACGAATTTTGGTGACTGTAGGTGAAAATTGGGGTGCTACAGAGGCCGTCTTACATTTCTATTTTAAAGGGGGTGCTACAGAGCCCCCTACATGCCCATGTGTGAAATTTTGCCCAGCCCTAATGGCCAACGACTCTGATGTGTGAGCAAAATTTCATGAAATTTTAAGCATGCCAAGTGTCTCATGAACACCCAAATATACAGTAGGAAGAAAGGAATAATAACATTTAATATGTTGCCATGGCAACACTATTTAAGATATCAAATATCCATTGACAGTTTTACATCAGCAGTGTCTTGAAATTATTCTAAATAATTTTTAAGCAATTCATGTAAACATAAGAGGGCTATTTCAAAGTCTGTTAAAAGTGCCAAACTTTCTGCTGCCACTTGGTGGCACTATGACCGTGACCCATAATAGCTGCATTCATGTGATCAGCCCCCACTACCAAACATACAGCTGAATTTTCATCAAAATCACACAATACACACAAAAGATATAAGGCACTTCCTGTTTCCCATTTTTGCCATAAATTTATTGCTTCGACATGGTGACACCATTCAATATATCAAAAATCTGTTCATATTGTAGCATCTTAAATGTATTGGTATGATGTTGCACAAATTTGGTGCCAGTCACATGAATCCCCTAGGAGGAGTATTTAAAAGTTCAGAGCCTGTGATTTTCAGAAAATCCAAAATGGCTGACTTCCTTTTGGGTGAGCTAATGACTGTAAATATGAAAGTTGTTCAGCTTGATGACAACAATTTATGTACCAAGTTTGGTGACTATAGGTAAAATTGTGGGTGCTACAGAGACCCCGTTATATGCCCATTTTAAAGGGGGTGCTACAGAGCCCCCTACATGCCCATGTGTGAACTTTTGCCCAGTCCTAATGGCTGACGATTCTGATGTGTGTACAAAATTTCATGAAATGTTAAGCATGCCAAGTGCCTCAAAAACACCCAAATATAGGAAGAAAGGAATAATAACGTTTAATGCATTGCCATGGCAACAGTATTTAAGATATCAAATATGCCTTTACAGTTTGACATAAGCAGTGTCTTGACATTATTCAAAAGAATTTGGAAGCAATTAATGTAAACCTAAGAGAGCTATTTCAAAGTCTGTTACAAGTGCCATACTTCCTTCTGCCAGTTGGTGGCGCTATGTCCGTGACCCATAATAGCCACATCAATATGATCAGAACCCATTACCAAAAATACAGCTGAATTTTCATCAAAATCACACAATGCACACAGAAGATATAAGGCACATCCTGTGCCCAATTTTTCACCATAAATGTATTACTTTGCCATGGTGACACCATTCAAAATATAAAAAATAATCTAGCAATTTAGCATCTACAATGTCTTGGCATGATGTTGCACAAATGTGGTGACAGTCTCATGAATCCCCTAGGAGGAGTATTTAAAAGTTCAGAGATTGCAATATTAAAAAAATCCAAAAAGGCTGACTTCCTAAAGACTTGATGAGAAATATATACGTACCAATTCTGGTGACTGTAGGTGAAAATAGGGGTACTAGAGAGGCCGTCTTACATGCAATTATTTTGCAATTAGAACATTACAGTGAAAACATATTTTAAATTGTTAAAAGAGTGCATTTTTAAAACATGCGACATGTGAGCGACAGTAGGCTACTTATGTTTCACATTCTCTGCTTATGATCCAATCCAATTATTGAAGAAAAAACAGGATGCATTTCATTAGGCTCGTCTGAGATGGGCAAGTTCTGTGCAGAACCGATGACCAGTAATCACCAACAAGTGCATGCCGGTTAGAAATCTGTCCGATTTACTGTGATATCATGACCACGTATGTCAAAAATACTCCCACAAGTGCGAGGCGGCCGCAGTTGTAGCAGGCAGGCGGCACAGAAATATGATACCTATCACATATCTCATACAAAGATTGCACTGTCATATTGTTGGGAATATTCACATATAATTTATACACATAAAAACATGATATTATAGATAAAAAAATCTCACATTTTAGAAGAAAATGAAACATCACGGTTTAAGCCAAAGAGCATTAAGCCGTGTCATCATCCAGTCATTTCCCAACGTGCTTGCAGTTCTCGCAATTCGGAAAAAGCAACTGCACCGCCTGCCTGCTACAACTGTGGCCACCTTGCTCTCGTGGGACATTTTTTTACATACGTCTTCATGACATCACAGCAAGTTGGACAGATTTCTAACTGGCATGCACCTGCCGGTGATCACCAGTGATCATTTCTGTGCAGAACTTGCTCATCTCAAATAAGCCTATTGAGTGTTGGGCCTCATGTACTCAGATAGGAGACAAAGGCAGGCCTACATATGTCATAAAGCCTGACTGCGGCCTATAGGAACACTCAAAGCCTGATAACACAAACGGCGCCAAAATCAAACAAAGGGAGTCCAAATCAGACTACAGATCCCATCAAGCCTTGCTCACTTTACACCTAGGTGTGAAATTCTGAAGGATCGAACTCTCAGCTACTATTGGATGAAATGCATGACAGAACACGTCCCTCAACCATGATGTAATTGAGTGTATAAAACCCCGGAGATTCCTCCTAAGCTTGGCTTCCAGCAACAGTATGCGCAATGTCTAGTTGCAGCCCTGCTGCTCCCAGGTGTAGCCTCATTGCCCAAGGAAGTAACGTACATACCTGAACTTTGGCCATACAATCTCCATCTTGCTGGACAAGCCGAGATTTCTCCGTGTTCCACTGAGCATGCTAACGGATCTGAAGGAGACCACAGAGCAATCCGTGTCTCACACTTTTGCCTGCAGAAGTTAAGAAAGAAGATTCCTCTTCCTTCTTCAACCGAGTCGACTTCGCTGATTTCTCCGCCAACCCACCGATAATCAGCCGCTGTACCGCCCACCGACAGAGTGAGGAAACGGCCTCCCGTCATCACCTGAGCTTCGAGGAACCGAGTCAGAGTCAAACGACGGACGAACACACATTATACCCACGTCCTCATGCGACTCAAGTAAGAGGTTTACATCTGGGCAGAGATATATTATTATAGTGTGTTATTCTTGTGTATCAAGGTTGTTGCTTGTACGGTTTACGGACCGCCAAGTCCGCTCATTGCTGCTAATAATAATATTTAAGGTATTAATGTAACTTACTGTTAACACAAATGAGATTTGCTGTGTTGTTGTCCAACCACGTTGGGCTGTTTGTGCATTTCTGCCATCGCGGGAGAGACTGGCACATTAAGTTTATCCATTAAAGAAGCAACGACCGTGGCAGACGGATTACGAGCCATTCACCGTATCTCTAATGATTGCCTTCTCTCCCACGATCGCTAAAACCGGTTTCGGTGCCATCACTCTATTCTCTCTCTCTTGTACTAACTGCACGCACACACACACGACCCCTCACATACATTTGGCGAACAGATAACTTGACGACAGAGCCCAGCTTTGTCCCTAGGTTATCGTACCAGCGGAGACACATGTTAAATGGGCAGATGCCATTAACCAGTCTCTCCACCCACATTCGCGGCCACATTCTCTGGTCGGAAACCTCGCATGACATGCTCTACATGAGAGCCACGCCCGTCACTTTGTGCCCTTCTTCTCTCCTTACACACACACAAACACACACACACACAAACCTACCCTCCTCATGTATTATAGGCTTATCTGTTACCATATCTTATCATGTTACTGTTTAGTTTGTAGTTGGAAGTTGGAAGTTTATCAACTGCATTGTATTGATTATTAATTGATATTACTGCATCAATAAATTTTGTTATACTTTAAAGAGAAGTGTTTTGGTATTGTTCTGCATGCACCTGTGCCAAGGGCTGGCAGGGGATGTCAGTGCTCGGATTCAAGCCTTCACTGTTTTCCTTTTGAATGTCGATGTTCTCCGGATGTCGACATTCCTAAGAGCACAATCCTATATTGAGACTGCTATACTATCTGGTTATTAGTCCCTGATTCCAGGGTGGTGCCCCGGCAGTAGTAATCCTTATTAATATTATATTGATTTTGATAATTGATAGTTATCTTTGATGATTGTTGATTTGATGGATTGATAAGCTAATGTTGATTCTAATCAATGTTCTGTTGATTTTAATAATTAATAATTATGTTTGATAATTGTTGATTTGAAGGATAAATAAGCTAATGCTGATTCTAATCAATGTTCTATTGATTTTAATAATTAATAATTATCTTTGATAATTATCTTTATTTATTTATTTATATCTGATGGTGTCACAATAAGCATTATTAGTTCAAAAGACTTAAACTTATATCCTGTCCTCTGAGTAACACCAAAAACTTCACTGTAAATTGTAGCAACACCTCCTCCTCGACCCTTCAGATGAGGCTCATGTTTATAACAATAACCTGGGGGAGTAGATTCATTTAAACTAATATATTTATCCGGTTTAAGCCAGGTTTCGGTCAAACAGAGTGCATCCAAATAATGATCTGTAATAATTTAATTTACAATTTGGTAGAAAGAGATCTAATTGTTTAGTAGCCCTATCTTCATATGATGTTTATCTTTAATTATTACTTTTTTTTCTCATGTTTGACCTTAATCAAATTTTTTTTTAAGTCTCTATGTGTTGTAGTTTATGTGACCTGTGTGATGTCTCAAGGCAGCTAGCAGACGTTTGGATTAACCAGTTTGTCTGCTTCCTGACCTGGGCCCCAGTTAGTCAAATACTATCATTATTAAGACTATGAGCCAAATTACTAGAGAGTAGAGTCCATCTCTCTTTAGCAGGTCAGGTCTACCCCAAAAACTCTTCCAATTGTCTATAAATCCTATGCTATTCTCCGGACACTACTCAGACATCCAGCCATTTAGTGACACTAATCTACTATAAACTTCATCACCACGACGAGCAGGGAGGGGGCCAAAGCATATTACAGTGTCTGACATCTTTTTGCAAGTTCACACACCTCTTTAACATCATCTCTAATGATCACCAACTGGGGAAGCCGGACATCATTAGTGCTGACATGAATAACAATTTTAGAAAATCTACATTTAGCATTAGCCAGGACTTGTAAATTTGATCTGATGTCAGACGCTCGAGCCCCGGAAACGCATTTAACAATAGTGGCTGGAGTCTCTATTTCCACGTTCCTTACAATAGAATCACCAATTATTAAGGCTTTCAACATGATTCTCAGTGAGTGCATCACTGAGTGGGGAGAATCGATTGGAAACCCTAACAGGAATGGGAGAGTGGGGTCGCTTTGCTGAGCAAGTTGCCACCGAGACATCACCCAAACGCCCTGCTGCGGGGGCTCTAGAGCCGGAACCAAAGTTGCTCGTTGTACTATCCGCATCCGAAACATTATCTATTGGCTTCTCTTTCTCACTGACCTCCACTAGCATTCGGATGTGTGTCTCTAACTCATTAAACTTCTCCGTCAGCCTGACTGATTCCTTACATTTATCACATGTGAATCCCTCACTGCTGATGAAAGAAGCTATGTTTACTATAGTAAACATGTGACATGCAATGCAGGATGAAATAATATGAGCGGATGCCATGACTTACTGCAATTGTTTGTTGTTGTTGTTGGTTGTTCCTGAGCGGTGAGGTTTTGAGATCGATGTGAATCTCTCACGCAATTGTTTGTTGTTATATTTATTCTTGATAAGCGGTGCTTTGAGATCGATGCAATAATCCATGTAACACAAAGGAGAAAAACAAGTGCGCGCTGTAAAATGCACGCAGTTGAATTGCGATAAGAGAATAATGCGGGGAAAAACCTGATGTGCACTGAAAAGTGGCAGATGTTAAGGATTAAAAGCTGAAAACAGATAGATAAGTGATGCTAAAAAAGCTGGCAGGCTACAAACTCAGACTCGAGCTAGGCGCCAGCAGCAACAGTTAAAATACACACAGATGAAACAGTAGAAAAGTGGAAAAACCCGAAACACGCAGTAAAATGACAAAGGATAAAACGATGAACGTATGAGAATATGAATAAGCAATGCTAAGCAGGCTAGCAGGCTACAAACACTTGCCACAGTCACCTTTGGCTTGCTCACAGGGTTTCTAAATGCAATAATTATTTAATTACTTATTTTTATACACACTTAATCGTATTTAATCAAACTACACAATGATGACAAGATTTAATATATATTACAGTTTCATTTTCTGTTAATGCATGATTTTCTGTAAAGCTTCTTTGCAACGATGTATGTTGTGAAAGGCACTATACATATAAAAATGACTTGACACTCGTGCAGCGTGCCATCAGCAACAGGAACAGGAAGTCCAGCCGATATTTTGCAGGTGCTGTTGAGTTAGCGCATGTGTGTCAAACAATCATGACGTCACCAAAATCCACTCCGGCGCATGCGTGCTACAGCATCCAGTACATATTGGATCTAATCCAGTACGTCATCGTGCTACAGGCTGCAGTGTGGACCTCTTGGTGCTTGGCTGTCCTCTGACCAATGGAACTTGGCTGTCCTCTATTGGACATTTCTGGAACTGCGTCTGAGCACTTTACCACTCATTCTAAAATTTGGAACAGAACTGAATTTGATTTTCTAGTATTTTTACATTTCAGTTTATATTTTTATTATATTTTATTTATATGAAAAATAAAAAGTTTGTGCAGTACATTTTCATTACAATAAACTTAGACTTCTATAGCTTTTTCATTTCACTTTAAAAACTTCTTTCACTTGCACAATAAATTGCAATGGCAACAGTATTTAAGATATCAAATATCCTTAACAATTTTACATCAGCAGTGTCTTGACATTATTCTAAAGAATTTTGAAGCAATTCATGTAAACACAAGGAGGCTATTTCTGGTAAAATTGCCTTACTTCCTGGTGCAGTTGGTGGTGCTATGACCGTGACCCAAAATAGCCACATAAATGTGATCAGCCCCCATTACCAAACATACAGCTGGATTTTCATCAAAATCATACAATGCACACAGAAGATATAAGGAACTTCCTGTTTCACATTTATACCCTTAATTTATTGTGTCACCATGGCAACACTGTTCAATATATCAAAATTCAGTTCGCAATTTAGCATCTTAATTGTCTTGGAATAATATTGCATAAGTTTGGTGCCAGTCACATGAATCCCCTAAGAGGAGTATTCAAAAGTTCAGGGCCTGCAATTTTAAAAAATGCACATTCAATCCAAAATGGCCGACTTCCTGTTGGGTGAAGCTAATAATTGTAATTTTGAAAGTTGTCTGGCTTGATAAGAAAAATATATGTAGCACGTTTGGTGACCGTAGAAGAAACTGACCCACCACTTTTGTCAAAAGGTGGTGCTACAGTGCTCCCCATCCATGCCCATGTGTTAACTTGTGCCCTGGCCTAATGGCCAACAACTCAAAAACATGTGAATATACATAAAAAGGAATAATGACATTTAATGCATTGCCATGGCAACAGTATTTAAGATATCAAGAATCCCTTCAGAATTTTAAATCTGCACTGTTTTGACATTATTCTAAAAATGTTTGAAGCAATTCAGGTAAACATAAGGGGGATATTTCAAAGTCTGTTAAACATGCCACTCTGGTGCTATGAACATGACCCAGAAAAAAAAGAAGATATGAGACACTTTCTTTTTACCATTTTTTGACATTACTTTATCGTGTCGCCATGGCAACACCATTCGAATATCAGAAATCTGTTCACAATTTAGCATCGTTAATGTCTTGGCATGATGTCGCCCACATTTGGTACCAGTAATATGAAATCCTTAGGAGGAATATTTCAAATTCCAGAGCATGCATTTTTCAAACAATTCAAAATGGCAGACTTCCTGTTGGGTGGAGCTTATGACTGTCAGCACGGAAGTTGTTGGGGTACTTAACACATGTTAAGTACCCCAAAAGTACAAAACACCTTGAAAAGAAGAATAAGAATAAAAAAAGAATCCTTAGAAGAACAATAGGGTCTCCACACTTTCAGTCCTTGGGCCCTAACAATAATTGTAATCATTAAAATAACAATAGGGTCTCTGCACTTTCAGTGCTTGGGCCCTAATAAAGAATAATCCTTAGAAGAGCAGTAGGACCTCCACACTTTCAGTGCTTGGGCCCTAAATAATAATAATAATAATAATAATAATAATAATAATAATAATCCTTAGAAGAACAATAGGGTCTCCACACTTTCAGTGCTTGGGCCCTAATAATAAATTAAAATATAACAGTTAACTTAAAAAATAAACAAATACAATATAATAGTACAAAACAATATAACATTCTTTCAGAAAGATATTACATTAAGACGAAGAGAGAGCAGAACATGGTTTCTAAGGATGTGCAGTTAAAATATAAATTTGGCTGTGACATATGTATGCCTGCCTTTCCCCAATAACACACCTATATATAACTGAAACATTTTGCATTTTAATAGTGGCACAAAATTTAGAAAACCCCCTCAAGTCTCCACAGGGGCTTTCCATGCAATTTGCCAAAAACTGTGCTTTTGAATACTGTATAAAATCCAGGCCTCAAGAAAAGTAATCCCACATTCCATTTTTAATCTCAACCAGTTTAATTAAAAATCTTGTTTAAAATCAGCATTCATTTAAGGCCTTGCTTTTAAACTCTCTGTTCAACACATTCTTAAAGAGGCAGGCAACTGAGTCTGAGTGAATCAATAATTGAAGTAAATATTACCCTTAATTATTATATCTGACTCGAACAAGGTCAGGGGAATTAATAATAACCTACTTTTTCCTTTCACAGACACGTTTACAAATTAGCACTTCTCACAAGCCTGGGACCTGCTTTACAGAGCCGAGTTTTCTGAGCAGTGAAACTGTAAAAGAGTTCCAGAGGGCAAAGCATTTGGAGAAGTCTAGATAATGAAATTCTTTTGTTAATGCTATTGAACATGATTCAATTAGTGGAAAAAGGCCCATGTTTGTGACTTGTGTGCACAGTATACAGTGTGTTGCTCTATGTAATTTACTTTGTAAGCCCTCAAGGAATCATTAACAAACTTCAGTGGTTTCAAACATTCATTCTGAACATTGCACATGTTAAACATAATGGGCTGTACTTTTTCTGTCTTTTTTTCCTTAGCCAAGCTGGTTTGGGGCTGATCTTGTGTGTGCTTTTGTGATGTATAGATTAATTAAATAAGCATATTGATTCCTGTTCTGGCAACACAGAGTGCTGGGTTTTAATTAGCCCACGCTTGAGTGTGTTAAAATTCCTGTCTTGTCTGTGTGGAACCAAGTGGAACTGAATGCCTCTGAGGAAAGGGCTGCTCATCATCTCAAAATCTCCAATAACATTTTTTTTTTTTTCTGTTTGCTTTTCTTTGTCTTTAGTCTGACCCAAACTCAACTGTGACATATATGTAAATACATAGTTAATGCATACATATTTTGTTTTATCATTGTGCATTAAAGGAATATTCCAGGTTCAATAAAAGTTAAGCTCAATCAACAGCATTTTGGAATAATGTTGATTACCATAAAATACATTTTGATTTGCCCCTCCTTTTCTTAAAAAAAAAAAAAAAAAAAAGCATAAATCTACATTACAGTAAGCCATTAAGAGAATGGGACCAATCCGTAAACACTAAAATACTCACAGTTTCAAAATTGTGGCCACCTGATGTAAACAATATGTTTGTTAACATGATTTTAGTGTGAAAAATCGAAATCACTCACTAACCTTTTCTGTGTAAAGATATAGGCAGTTATAGCCAATTTTACAACTTGATGATTTACACATGATGATGTAATGTCAGCAAACCCTAAAATGACTGTAAAAATTACAGTTTAAACAACTTTACCCCTCCAATAATACACAAGTTTAAACAAAATAATTAATGTCAGTGCTTTTATGAAATTATAAGGTTCACATTTCAGCTTTTAAACCCTCTAAATGTTGGCCCCATTCACTTCCATTGTAGTGCCTCACTTTAACCTTGATTTCTGATTTTTTATAGAAAAATCAACATTATGCCACAAATGTTGTCCATTGAGCTTAACTTTTATTGAATCCTGGAATAATCCTGTAATTAGCATAATGACAGTGAGCTGTACTTTAGCTGTTAGACAGTTTGCATGGTAAAATTCTCTCTGAGATATTGTGCCTTTAAATTCATCCCCATTTATCCCCTGCATTATTTTGGACATCTTTGGCATCATGGCCAGCACTGCTTTGTAAGCATCTTGCCTCATGACTGTTTAGTTTTTGAAGACCACATGTAAAGTTAAAACTAGTATATTGAAAACTCATCTCAAGAACTCTGCATTCTATTCTTTTGTGCACTATCCAGCTGTTTAAACATAAGAACTCGTCCTGTGTGAATGCCCCCTAAGTAATGTGTGTTGTTCCAGCATAATTATTCAGGGCTTTCTCAAGACCGATTAGTCAACTAGTCATTCAAGCAACACACCAACTAATCAATTTTGGAAATATGTAGTTGGGCACATACAGTACCTACTGAATTTTAAAGCACAACAAAGAAGCCTCTGCAGCCCTCTGCCCTTCCCACCAATACCTCAATCTGGTCTCCCTCAGCCATCTTGTGTAGCCTTCATAATTTTTACCATGCTGTGATCAAAGCTCCCATCAGGATTTGTGTTATGTGGTAATGGCCAAGCATGTAACACACACACACAAAATGATTCAATCCAACCATCTAGACAGTAATCGTAACTTCTGACTAATAGTCCGTTTTATATGTGGCCTGTAGTGTTGACATGGCTGGTGTCTGTGGTCTGTTAACATGATTGATTTATTTTGTTTTGACAGAATCTGCCGCAGGAAGGTGTAGAAATGTTCGGTGCAGTAGGCGTGTCAGTGGGTGTCCCATATTCCTATGTCGTGCACTTGTCTCAATAGCTGGGCCATGCAGCTGTAGAGCTGAGCACTGTCAAAAAACACACATCTGTTTATTTGCTTTTCAGCAGAGGGAAGAATTTGAGCTCAAGATACATTCTTCACATCCTCCACTTGTGACCAGCAGCTAATAAAGGATTAACTGGAGACATTTCATCACAATGAGGCCTAGAATGAGTAAGAATTGTATTTTGAAGCGATTTGTAACAGAGAACAACAATGAATATTTTTTTTACTGGCCATTAAAAGACCACTGATTGAAAATATGCAGCAAAAATTTAAAAAATAAATAAATAAAATTCTGCACTTCCACAACTATCTGACATAAGACAGATGAATACATCTGAAGACATAATCATCCACATTTACACTTCAATGACGTCTGTTCTGTGTTCAGAAAATTGGCATGCCCAGTCACAGTGAGGTAACAAGTAAGAAGTAAATTATATTTTTCCTAAACATCAGAAGACTTAATAACAGGAGTACAATGAGGCAAAGTCTGTCAAACATTGCTGTTCCTGGCTGTGTGTGGCAGTTTCTGCTCTGCATAAGCTTCTGAAGAATTTCAATGTTAGAACGATGGGCTTAAGTTCATTTTTAACAAGGCTCTGATCCAAACAGTTTGTGCGGCACATTTCAGCGCCGATTGTTTTGTGAACCTCTCACAATGCAATGCAGGCTTTGCAAAAAAAAAAAAAAAAAAAAGCTGTTATTAATGGATGGGGCAGATAAAAACTACAATATAGTAGTAGTGTCTGATTTCACATACAAATGGTACATACATAGAGTCACAAAGACACAGCAGCACAAAAAAAGAAAAAAGAATAGGAAAAAGAAAACAAAATAGCCAGTTTTATTCTAAGAGTCAGGCAGAGGATGGAAATTGGCATAAAAAAATAATGATAACTAAATGACTGTTTCTATCAAAAACAAACTTTAAAACCAACATTGTAAGTAGAAGATAATGGATTATAAACAGTTTGTGAAAAAAAAAAAAAAAACATAACCAAGCAGACAACGTAACTGAAAAGTAATGCCTGGGATGCATGGCGAATGTAGTTGCATTGCATTGCTTACTCTCTAGTGGCTTATTGTTTTTATAAAACAGTAATATGATAAAATATACCAATCTTTTTTTTAAATCATAAATAATAAACAAATACATTTATGAATTATAATAATAACAATAACTTTCTGAAAATTAATCTTCCAAAAACTGGAACTGCTTAACCATTGCACATTAATACTGAATTTAATTGATATTTGGTCACTGGTGTGCCTAAATGAGCTATTTTACAATAGCTTTGAACATGGCTTATCCAATAAGATTTTAGAGCCATAACTATTTGTTTTATAAAATGCAGTTAATTATTTTTCTCAATGTCATAATGTTACAACATATTGTTTTAGAGAGAGGGAGGTTCTCTGTCTGTGTGCGATATCTGTGTGGTCCAACTTTTCTTCTTTTTAAGGAATTAACAGTGACTCAAGTAGACTTGCCCTGGTTGCCCGCCTCCCATCGATTGCCCTAGCTGTTGACTGCTGAAGACCACCTCACCAGGGCTTTGCTGCCTTTCATGTTCTTAAAGTCCTGAGCTGTGTAGCATAATGCTAATTCACTGTTTGTTTGGTCTTCATAGACACTCAGGAGGTCTTTGTAAGGTAGAGAGAAGCCTTTCCTCCCTTCCACATGTGCTTACTTGTGCACGGAGCACTGCATGCACGATAGAATAAAAGTGAAACTGAATTTCCAGTTCTTCATCAGCAGACAGAAGACTAATGTTGATCCTTGTGTGGATGAGTAAAGCTTTATTCTTTCAAAAATGTACTGTGGGTATTGTATCACAATAAATATATATCTAATGGAAATACTATGCAATTCATGTGGTCCAGGGTTATATTTGTATGTAAAGTGTAGGCTACACATACATTTTTATGTTAGACACTGAAAAGTACAAAACCAATGTATTGGCAGCATCTATAACATGAACACTTTGTGTGCACAACTTCAAAGATGTTGAAATGTTTTAGAATCATCTGAAGACTGGTAAGAACTTGAGACTCAATACTTTGATATTATTTCAGTGTCTGTCCAAACGTACATAAATGTATGTCAGTTAACATTTTGCATTGAGCAGATTATATAAACAGAGCCAGGTCCCATTTGTGTCATAAAATCTTTTTAATATTGGTGACTACAGTTTCTCCACTTGGCCACACATGGAAAAATCATGGTAATATCATGGTTTTTGGAGAATATTTAGATGATGATACCATGGTATTCTTTGAAGTACCATAAAGTACCATTTAATACCATGGCACACAGATATAGGAATCAAATGTGGTAGTAATACTATGGTATCATATTAAAAGACCATGTTTGTACCATCTGATACCATGGTACTTCTTTAGAAGCTACTTTTTTGGAATTGTTATTTTCTAATATTTTTTCCTTTACCTCATTTACTCTTGTATCTTGGTGTACTGATTTGATTACTTGCAGTAAATATTGTTTAAACTTTGGAGATGTCTTAGAAAACCCCACACAAAAGAAAACCTTGTATTCCAAAATATTAATTAGTAGCCTATCTTACGTTACATCAGTTTGCAACACTTTAAATACTTAGACTCTGTATAAAGCCGAACACAACAGAGGAAGTGTTAAAATTGTAACTTCAGATACCACAATTGTAAAACAAATGAACACCCACTTTTCATACACATTTTAGCCACTGATTGACAAGGCCTACCTAGATTGGTGTGTTAATGCATCCAAGAGGTTCTTGTGGTCAGTGTTTAATTGCATTATTTTAAAGCTTCCGCCACCCAATTCTACTACACAGACACAATGGCCACCCTGTTATGTCTGCTACTCCAACACACACTCATCTAAAGTGCATTAGAGTTCCCTGAAAATAGGCACCCCATCCATTCATTGACGCCCATTGTCTCTTGACTTGGTTCAGACTCACTGAGATGCTCCTCAGTGGTTGAGTGAGCAGGAACAGTCTCTTCTCCCAGAAAATCCCCAAAAGCTTTTTAATTGCAACAAGCAGTGTTGGCATCCATACATCCTGAACAAGCCATCCCAATGTCTTCACTTCAGAACATCCCTATAATGACCAGGGTGGCATGTCTTTCTTCTTTTCTTTCTTATTTTATCTCCACAGTGGTTTTTTGTTTTGTCGTTCGAATAGCTTGTGCCAAGGTTTCACTCATTAGAGAGTTTGGTGGAGTGTGGCATGCTTCATTCAACCCGTCCAGCTGCAGAGTCTTTCACCTTCTCCCTGAAAGAATTTAAGATGGCTATGCTAGTCAGAGACCTCTTCCCATACTCCCCATGCCTCCAATCCCTGTCGCACCTGTTTGCCGTGCTAGTGTCCAAGCGAAAAGCCAACTCATTAAAGCTGGAGGCCATTGTGGGGCATCTTTTAGGAGTAGGTGAAGTGGAAAAGGCTCAGACCGCTCTGGGCAGCAGGAACTTAAACCACAATTATGTGCATGCACAGAGGAGTAGGGGTGACCCAGAGCCAGAACAGTTATTATCTGCTGCCACAACCTGGGCTAATTACAGTGTTTTTTACTGCACCGTTTCTCTCTGCACTTTTGCATAAAGACCTTTTATGTGGTGAAATCAAGGCTTTGTGAGTGATTGACTGATGCAGCTGTGAATGGAAGCCTGACTTGTTTCAGTCTTGATTCTTGGAGATGTGACCAGTGCAGGTATACTATTGAGTATGTACTTGCTATAGTACAATGCAGCTTGTTTGCAGTTTGTATTGTATTGGGACTGTTGGCACTAATTGGATCAAGCCTGGTTGCCTCGTCTATGCTGTAACTAAGGAGGTTATGCTTCATGTGTGGCATTATGGGTGTGCTGGGTGTCATTCTGGGTCATTTTCCCCCTCTCCCCGACCCCCTGAACTCCCTTCTGGGACAGATCCCCAAGCAAACTGACCCTTTTTGGTCGGCACTGGCCAGGTGGCTCCTGACAAGTGCTGACAAAAACAGGAAGCATGCCTCTGGACACGGCAAGCCCCAATGGGGCTGTTTGATTGGTGGCTGACTCAGCACTGCTGCCCAGGAAGTCCTGACCCAAGAAGTGTCCAGGGACTCGGACAAGATGGCTGAATAAATAATGTGTGTGGAAGCAATGTTAGAAACACTGAATCAACAGTTCATTCTCCACTCAGACTTGAGAGAGAGTTTTGGCTAGAGAGAAACACTGAATAGTAAATGTGATATTCTGCTATTAAATCTACCCGTAGCTTGTGGTAGCAGGAAAATATTTTGTTTTTTTGAAAATATAACCAAATTGCCATAAATGCTATGAGTTTGCTGATGATGCTACATTAAAGGGATATTATGGGTTTAAAACAAATTAAGCCCTATCAGCAGCATCTGAAGCATGCCTTTGATCACCCTAGACTTAAGCCCAAAGTACACTTTGTTCAGACACAAACACTAGGTGTTCGTGTACAGGACATGTGACGCAAATTTCATTACCAGCAGAGTGCTTGATCACTGAACACTTGCGGCCAAATTTTTCTAATCGCATGTACTCTGAATGCGTGGAAAGTGCATGTGCCTGGAATTATTTGCACTAAATAATGTGTCTACAAGGTGGCAAAACTTGCAATTGAGCCTTTGCTGTCACAAAGAAATACTAGAAGAGGATGTAATCACCACTAAACATCAGGAGAAACAACAACATTCGATGTTGCATGTCAAGAGCGCATGTGTGAGGAGGTCAGGAGATGCATTTGTATATCTTGAGTCTGAAGGAATAAAAAGACATATTTTTGGGTCTAAATTTCTGAAGAAAAATAGTCCAGTATCTCATAGAAGTTGTAAAGCGCATGCGCATGTATATGAGCATGTAACGGGAGCCAGCTGGTACGTGATAGCTGTGCGGTATGTGTAAACCTCAGTCCCCTTGCCTCAATAGGTGCACTAGTGACTGACAATAGAGGCTGTAGCCTTTAGCCTCCTCGTTAGCATGCCTGCCTCCCATGCTGGCTGACGCCGGTTCGAATCCCACTCGGAACGGGTCGAACAGGACCAGTTACAGTGGTGCCGTGACCCGGATGGGAGTGAGGTTTAGGGGGGTGAGTGTAATGGGAGCCAGCTGGTACGTGAAAGCTGTGTGATATGTGTAAACCTCATTCCCCTCGCTTCAAGAGGCACACTAGAGACTGACGCTAGAAGCTGTAGCCTTTAGCCTCCTTGTTAGCGCGCCCGCCTCCCATGCTGGCTGACGCTGGTTTGAATCCTGCTCGGAGTGGGTCGAGTAGGATTGGTTTCACGCACACAGTCAAATGAAGTATGCTTTGAAAAGTGAGCATTCAGCTGTACACCAATGCTAAGAGTTTGCATCAAAACAGAAGTATACTTTGGGCTTTACACATATAATTTGACTTGTCCCCTAGTTTGGAACAATTTGCTTTTCCAGTAATGCACTTACAATGGATCCTTGCAAGTATTATGTGAAAGTTACTGGCTTTACATAGTCATGACAAGAGTTAACTTTTAATGGTACAATGTCTTGTGTCTATAATTTCAAAACAGTATTTAAAATGTATCCATGTGCAATGCCTTGGTAGCTATGGTAGGGTAACATCATTACTGCAAATGTGGTATTTGTTGTATAAATTGACTGAAATAAGTCGAAGTCTAAATTATTTTAATTGGTAATAGAGCTAATCGAGCTTGTATTAAACCTGAAGCATTCCTTCAATAAATATATTGCATCTATGAATGTACAGTATACTGTTCTTATATAGTGATTACAGTGTTGAATGCTGTATATACCATAACTCTGACATCATTATAAGGACTTACGGTATTACTTTTTACTCTTAAGACTGATAAGGTCAACTGTCACTAAATAACACAGTATGTGCCTCATCTGTTGACATGGTTAAACAAATTATTATTTTTTCAACACTATAATTCAGCTGAAAGTCATGAATTTATTAAGATATATATATATATATATATATATATATATATATATATATATATATATATATATATATATATATATATATGCCAGTGTGAATGTGTAGCTAGAGCCACTCAGAAAGTGAACCACTACCTCCTGTGGAGTTGTGGGTGTTTTTCCTTTTTCTTTCTGCACGTATGTGTGTGTCCTGTGGTCAGGACTGTGGTTTGAAGTGGATTTGGCAGATTTGGCAGATGAGATGACTACAGAAGGCAGGCACTGCGGTGTGAGATGGTAAGGCCGAGGGTTGTGAGCAGATGACCCAGTGCTTCTCTGAGGGAGGCAGAACACAGTTCAGAGGGGCAAAGGTTGTTCTTTTCCACCTCTCTCATTCCACTCCCACCCTGAAACCTCTCTCATATCTTCTACAACCTTCTTCTTCTCTCTCTTCTTCTTTCACAGAAATGAAACCTGCTGAGCATCTTGGGCCCCATTGTACAAATTTATGTTGATGTCAGCAATGAAAACAGCACCACATCTCCAAATATTTGTCGAACAGCGGTCTGTCCATTTTCTCAGTCTCTGTTCTACTCCTCTCTCTTTCTCACTTTCTCATTCTCTACCCTCTCTTCCTCCTTTATTTTGTTTTTTATTTATTTATTTTTCCAAAGCCCCAGCCTGGGATGATGCGGCATTCACACATGATGTGAAAGGTTGTTTCTGCAGAGATTATTGACACAGTCTTTTTGCTGGGTGGGATTTGAGGTGCTGGGTGGGATAAAATGGCATGCCTCTATGTTTTATGTCTGTTTGTACCTTAACGTACTGGACATAGTAATGTGGGTTAAACAAAGATATAAAAGATAGGTTTGAACATGAAAGCACATTTTTCACTCTTGCAGTATAGGTACATCTGACAATATTTTTTTACAATAATAAAAAAATGTTTTTAAGCAGTAGCTGATTGGCTGAGGACTGATAACCTTACCTCATATTTTTACTGTCTCCTCTTATTTTACAATCATTACATTTATCATTTAATGATTTATTTTTATACACAATTTACAATCATATTTAATCAAACAGCACAATGATGACTCTAAGACTTTATAGATATTACAGTTTCATTTTCTGTTAATACATGATTTTGCTTCCAGGAATAGGGTTGGAAACGACTGCATTTGAGGAAAGGTACGTAGGTTAGGTATTAGAGGGAAAGCCATGATTGTATGCATTTTACCAGCCTGTTGTGGATGACCTTTCCCTCTACCCAGTGCTTTTGTGAAGGATCAGCATTTTTGGTTTATGTGAATACCCTATAGCTTTGAAGAGGAGGGGCACAGCAGGAGGGCGCTAAAGAGCCCTGAATGTTTATATGTGTTTGTGTCAATAAATTTCAAGTGTAGGGTGCATTTTGACCATTTAAGATCTAATGTAATCCATTGCAGTGGTTGGAACAGGGCATATGTAATCATATTTGTGATATAGCTTTGGCATGTGAAGGGAGGGTTGAAATCGTAGGATCCAACACCTCCAGCACTCTCCCCCGGGCTCACACTTAAGCAGTGTAGGGTTTGGAACAGCGCCATGCCTTCAGGGTTGTTACGGCTGGCTTCTTCCCAGACCTCTGCCTCTTTTTTTCTCTGGCTCCAGCAACAGGATGTCCAGCTCAGTACAGTAAGGTCCATAGAAAGAGAATATGCAGAGCAATCAGTTTCATCTGGTTTATAAAGCTCAATTTAACAGTGTGCATTCTGTATTCACATTATGGAATAAATATTTAGTGTTGGGGAAGCTCCTTTGAAACTGTAGCTTCTGCAAGCTACTCATAATTTATACTACAGTCAAGCTACCTATTGAAATAGCAATACACTGCAAGCTACAAACAAAAAGAACTACTGACATGTTTAGTATATGAATTTAGTACTGTAGCTACACTACTTATTATTAGTTTTGCATATATATATATATATATATATATATATATATATATATATATATATATATATATATATATATATAAAGAATAATTGACGATGGACCATTGAATTATTGAAAAATAATGCACACCCTGGGTGGTAATGCAGCCACGACACACAGCAAAGTAATAATTACACCTCGGGTGTGCATTAGTTTTCAATAAATCAATGCACCGGAGTCAATTGTTATGCTTATATCATGGTTACCACAACTTAGAACATCGTTCAGGGATTTATATCAAGACATTTTCTGGATTTCATCCCTAAAATGCTCTTGTTAGTGGAACTACTTTCCTCTGCCACAGATTCAGCGTCTAGCTTTGATTCAGCCTGAGCCTTCATTGCTAGTTCGAAAACGTCCCTGTAGAACTAGCAACGGAGAATGCACTACTTTTCAGCATCAGAGTAACAAGGTAGTGTGTGTGTGTGTGTGTGTGTGTGTGTGTGTGTGTGTGTGTGTGTGTGTGTGTGTGTGTGTGAGCGAGAAAGAAAGAAAACAGAGATCCTGCTCTTTGAAATAACAGAAGTAATTTAGCGAGGTGATATGGAACCGTTATGCGGTCAGGACCTGGAACTATTTTATAGCCATGCATTTACTACACCATAGAATAACGGAGCTGTTATAAATTGATTCAGCCAAACAGAATCAAGCATTCAACAGACCCATGATATATATATATATATATATATATATATATATATATATATATATATATATATATATATATATATATATATATATATTTTATTTATTTATTTATTTATTTTTTATTATTATTATTGAAGGTTGTGTCAGCTCTCGGCTGGAGATGTTTTTCCTTTCGTTTTGCTCGTTTCTCCTCGGCAAGCTGCAGCAGCTTGTCTTCTCCAACTTACAATCCAGTGGTCAAGGAGTGTCTCCAACATGACCTGTCCTGGGCAAGTTCTTCCCAGCTGTTGATGTCAGTATCAAGAGCTTTGAAGTCTCTCTTGCATATATCTTTGAAGTAGAGATGGGGCCGACCTATAGTCCTCTTGCCAGTGGCAAGTTCTGAATATAGGATGTCCTTTAGGATTCTTCCATCATCCATCCTGCATACATGGCCTAGCCATCTGAGGCGACAGTGGAGGAGGAGAGCGACCATTCTTGGGGTTTTGGCGCATTCCAGCACCTCGTTGTTGGTCACATGATCTTTCCAGGAGATCCCAAGTATGCGTCGGAGGCAGTGCATATGAAAGGCACTCAGTCTTTTCTTTTGTGAAGAGTACAGGGTCCAGGATTCACTGGCGTAGAGGAGAGGGCTTACCATGCAGACACGGTACACAGCAACTTTTGTGTTGATGGTCAGCATGCTGTTGTTCCACAACCTGGCCAGGGTTGTGGAGGCCTTGCCAATCCTCTTGTCGAGCTCTATATCGAGTGAGAGGTTGCTGGTGATGGTGGAGCCAAGGTAGGTGAACTGTTCCAGAACCTTCAGTTTGTAGTCATTGATGATGATGCTTGGTGGGTCCGCGTCTTGGGCCATCACATTTGTCTTTTTGAGGCTGATCGTTAGACCGAAGTCATTGCAGGCCTTAGCAAAGCGGTCCATTAGGCACAGTAATTCAGCCTCTATTTAGGTGGCTATTGCGAGGTAATTTGCAAACAGCATGTCCCTGATGACTGCTTCCCGTACCTTTCTCTTCGACCTCAGTCTGGCCAGATTGAATAGCCTTCCATCAGACCGGGTGTGCAGGTATATCCCCTCTGTTGAGGTTCCAAAGGCGTGCCTCAGCAGACCTGCGAAGAAGATGCAGAAGAGTGTTGGAGCGATAACGCAGACTTGTTTGACTCTGCTGCATATGTCGAAGGCATCAGACGTTGAGCCATCGTACTGCACTGTGCCTTTCATGTCATCGTGGATCGACTGGATCATGCTCAGCAGTTTTGGTGGGCAACCAATCTTCACCAGGATGGTAAAGAGTGCATCTCTGCTGACAAGGTCAAACGCCTTGGTCAGATCTATAAATGCCAGGAAGAGGGACGTGTGTTGCTCTCTGCACTTCTCTTGTAGTTGTCTGAGGGAGAAGATCATGTTGATCGTGGACCTTTCTGCACTGAACCCACACTGTGATTCGGGGTACACTCTGTCAGCAAGCTTCTGTAGTCTGTTTAGAACAACGCGTGCAAAGATCTTGCCCTCAATACTGAGAAGAGAGATTCCCCTGTAGTTGTTGCAGTCGCTTTTATCGTCCTTGTTTTTGTACAGGGTTACGATGTTGGCGTCTCTCATGTCCTGAGGTACTGCTTCTTCTTCCCAGCACTGGCAGAGGAGGTCATGCAAATGTTCCAGTAAGACGCTGGAGCCACGCTTGATGACTTCTGGCGAGATGCCAACCTTTCCTGGAGCCTTTCCTATGGGCAAGCACTCAATGGCCTTCTTCAGTTCCACCAGGGTGGGTTTCTCGTCCAGTTCCGCCATGAGAGGGAGACTTTCAATGGCGTTGAGTGCATCTTCAGTGACACATATATATAAATAATAATGTAATTTTTTTCTATAGTTTAATATTGGTTTATTGCTTATATGTGGGATGCTAATATGTTTGTTTTCTTGCTATTTACACAACTGTCTGCAACTCCCAGAGGATTCTTTCTGTGATTTGGATATTACATCTCACAATAATTTAGCCTGGTAAGCCATACCTCCTGAATTTTTATGGTTTTATGCTTTCTTTTTGGAATGTACTCAAAGAGTATTCAGTGTCAGAAAGAGAACAAATCTGTTTGGAGTTTTATTGATTGTTTCAAAATATTCTGACTGGAACTTGTAAAATATTGACCTCTTCTGACTTGTTTACAAATTTCTGGAAATATTTTCTTTTAGGGAAACATGAGCATGGACTTTTTCGATCAAAATGAAAACAAATTTTGTTTCATAACAGCTTTAACTCTTTAATGCATACCTCGAGTGACCCGGGATCTCATTCCACCCCCTGTACCTCATACATGTTTTGCAGTTATGCCCACACATCTTTGATATCCCTCAACCTTTCTCTACTGAATAGTGTAAATAAAATAAATAAATAAAAAAAATGGCAAAAGTGCAAAACATATTTTTTAATGAACTGCTTAATCACCAAAAGTATATATGGTCATTAAAGACCCAAGATATGTTAACGTGTTGCTTTTTTGTCTTTCAGAAATTATATTTTTATGATTATTTCATATCTATATTACAATCACAGGATATATCATGTATATTTCTTTATTTATTACAAGATAGGTGAGTACTATACAAATATCCATATAAATGACTACTGTATAACATAGATTTTCTTTGTGACACGGGGAATTATCAGTATTCCATATGCGTGTACACACATATTATGCATGCTATTTCTTACTCAAGGTGGCGCTTTTGTTTCAGTAATTGACTTGATTTACATTTGGCATTGCTATTTGACAAAGAAGCAAAGTGGAACTATAGCAAGTGTAACACATGAACAGTATGATTTGGCTATTGTCATATGGGTGTACTGCTGAAATTCTGTAAATTGTGCATCTATTTTGCCTGAGAATATACAAATTTGTAGCTTATGTGTTATGTGTAGCTCAATTTTTGTTTGACAGCTAGTTGCATCTCATGAAATTTCGGTGTGGATTGTAAATAATGAATCATGTTCTATATTTGTTGCATCATCTTTTTGATAAATGAAAAATAAAATATTGAAATATATCAGAATATATTCTGTAACCAGGCAGTCTGTCTGCTTCCTGACCTGTCCCCTGCCTCTCCTCAACTGTCCAGGTATGCCCCAAAATCTATTGTAATTACCTATAAAACCAATGCTATTCTCTTGACACAATTTAGGCAGCCAGCAATTGATGATAATATACTGTAATTCTTGTCAACATGTTTTATCAGAGCAGATTACGATGTTTGACATTGTTTTTTGCGAGCTCACACACCTCTTCCAAAGTATCTCTTGTTTTCTCTAACTGTCAAAGACTTTCTACAGAGACTCTACATCCGGCATTGAGCTTTGAGAATGATTTGCTACACTAACCACATCCAATACAATATCTAGTGACTCTGTAAAGTTCTATATCTCATTAATCTTCACTAATGTTCGAATGCACATCTATAATCTCTGTCATATTAGCTATCATGCTACACTTCTCCCATGACCAGCAGATGTTTGTGTGCGACTGCGTTTATAATTTATAACAGCTGGGTTTGAAATTAATGAACAGCTCCGTTAATGTCAATAGTTTTGGCAGTGAGATTGGATGTGTCAAAATTAAATTTTTTAAGTATTTAAAGATAAGGAGAGCTTTGCATATTTCATATTTTCTGTCCTCTATTTAATGCTCCCCTAGAATTAAAAAAAAACCTTCACAGTTGTTGCTCTCAAAAGCCTAAAAATCATCAATAGTGCACAAACAAATATATCTTATTATAGGAGCAAAGTTGAAATTCACTTTCCTATGGTGCAAGAGAACAGGATCGTACACGTGAAACACACTAGGCCAGAAGTCCGTGAACACATCCATGTTTTATTGACACAAGCACAAAAATACAAAAAACAAAAGAAGGCTTTACATAACTGAAGTATGTATTCGTAAACTCCTTAATACAGCTACAGCTTATAAAGGGTGTCTCTAGCCTATCAAAGTTACCTTTTTGTGTGCTTTACATGGTAAAATAACCGTTTCTATTTCCATACTGCTTGCACACATTTAACCTATTCGAAGACACTGGAATTTTCCGTCCAGCAGGCATGGTCAGCTGAAACTGAAACCGAAACCAAAAAATGCACATATAGGCATAAAATAAGAATGCCTGCATTACATAACAAAGAAACAAATGAAGTTACACTTTAAACCCATAATACTTAAAAGTAAAGAAAATAAACAACATGCAAATAATATTAATATACATGAATTACACAAATTATTGATTTGGCTCTTACACACCAGCCCCTAATTGTCTTTGATTTCACAAAACAATTACAAACACAATCTTAATCTAAAGAACAAAACAGAATTATCCAATTTGAAACGTTAAACATAATACACTTTATTAAGTAATCCCTTATTACTTTACTCATCACATTTGAGCAAATGAGACTGTAAATCTGCTTTAAAAGCAAACAAAGTTTAGTAACAGGCCTTAAAAGAACATTTGTACTAGTTTTCACTTGAGCTTGTCTCACAAGACCCTTGCGGTCCACGACCACCTGCAAAACTCTGCCCATTACCCAAGAGTTTCGTGGTGCTAAGTTATCAGTAACCAGCACAATGTCCCCAGGCTTGAGATTTTTCATTAAACCTTGCCACTTTTATATTTCTTGCAGATCTGGCAAGTACACTTTCACCCAGCGCCTCCAAAACAGATCAGCCATATACTGAACTTGGCGCCACCTACACTTACAGTACATATCCACATTGTCAAAAACTCCAGGTGCCAACAATGGCCTTTCAGTAACAACAAATGATTAGGACTAAGAGCCTCCAGATCATTTGGGTCACTTGACACCCTAGTGATGGGACGGCTGTTAATGATCGCCTCCACCTCACATAAGAGTTTGCAAACCTTCCTCATCCAGTGATTGCTGCTTTACAAGAGAATTGAGAACCTTTCTGATGGTACGTATCTGCCATTACCAAATTTCTCCAAAATGAGATGCAGCCGGAGGATTGAAAATCCACTGGATGCCCTTTGAAAGCAATGTGTTCCGAATCTTGTCCTTGTCTAACCCCTATATAGCCTCACGTAACTCCCTATCTGCCCCAACAAAATTCGTACCATTGTCAAGGGGCCTGGGTAGCTTAGTGGTAAAATGGTAGATATACCCCTGGAGTTCGCTAGTTCACTAGTTCGAATCCCAGGGCATGCTGAGTGACTCCAGCCAGGTCTCCTAAGCAACCAACTTGGCCTGGTTGTTAGGGAGGGTAGAGTCACATGGGGTAATCTCCTCGTGGTCACTATAATGTGGTTCGTTCTCGGTGGGGCGCGTGGTGAGATGAGCATGGATGCCGTGGTGGATGGCGTGAAGCCTCCACACGCGCTATGTCTCCGTGGCAAAGTGCTGCAAGCTCAGATCTCAAGATCTGGTCCTGTAAAACTTGAGACAGCTTATAAAGAGCACTATTGTGCTTTACAACATTTCCTTGCTGGAGGATTTTAATGACTGACTGACTGTAACGGATAATTTGTTTTTCAGCCTTCTCAATGTCACTGACCGATAATGTAACCTCTGGCAAAGAAGCTTTGAAATTCTTCATACTCATTTCAACGTCAGAGATTGCCATCGTGTTTTGTCCCACACAGTGAGTCAGCTTTTTCCTTTTCTCCACCAGTAACTTGAGTACGCTCTTAACTTTTAGAAGCCATGCTACAGCTTTTCTCAACCCATACCAGTCTGAGTAGTGCAAAACAAACTGAGAAGTATAATCAAACCCTTCAACAAACAAGGAGTTGACTGAGGTTTCCCTAACCTCTGGATCACTGACAGACATCTTGAAAGTGTTAACTGGTATTTCTGGCCACTTTATTTCTGGATCTGCCAAAAAAGATGGACCCGAAAACCATGACATCGATTTAAGAAATGCATCTGCAGTAAGATCTCTTGAGGCACTATCGGCTGGGTTCAATGACGAATTCACATATCACCATTGTGATATGTTTGAAAGCTTTCTGATCAAAGCTACTCTGTTAGATACAAACGTCCGAAACCTTGAACTTTCATTGTTGAGATACTTCAGGACTGTCCGTCCAAAACACAGATTCCTGAAGCACCAAGTCCAACTCAGACTTCAACATATTATCAATTTTTGCAGCCATTGCAGCTACAGTGAGCTCAAGTCATGGCACAGTAACTGGTTTTAATGTAGCTACTCTTGCTTTGCCCACAACAAAAGCACAGTGCTGTTTACCTTCGCTGTTCTTCATAAGCAAATATGACACGGTGCCATACCCTCGCTCGCTGGCAACCTGCAGTTGAGCTGAGATGACTTCACCAAAGCAAGTGGCTTCATACATCTCTCAACCTGAAAGTCATTTAGCTTTTGCAGGTCAGCCAACCATATGACCCATTGCTGCCTGAGAGCCTCCAAAATATTGTTGTCCCAATCATGTCTCATTCTACAAAGCTCTTACAATATTTGTTTTGCAAGAAGTATAACTGGAGACAGAATTCCAAGGGGATCATAAATGGAGCTGACCATAGACAAAATCCCTCTCTTTGTCAATGGTTTTTCCTGCAGATTCACTTTGAACTGAAAAGTGTCTGTCTCTGTACACCACCGCACTCCTAAGGCCCTTTTCATAGGCAAAATGTCCTTTTCCAAATCCAAGTCTTTCACTGTTTTTGCTCTGTCCTCTTCATGGACAGATGCCAACACACTGCGACTGTTGGAAATCCACTTGGTTAACTTAAACCCTCCAGACGCACATACAGCTCGCAGATCATGATAATTGCAATGCCTTGCTGTTCAGTAGCCACAGACCTTAAACAATCATCGAAGTAAAAATTCCTCATCACAGTTCTAATCACCTCAGGCCCGTGTCGACCACTGTTGTCCTCTGCACACTTTTGCAGTGCTTAAATTGCACAACTTGGAGATGACATGGCACCAAATAAATGAGCAGTCATCCTGTATTCCTCCATATTCAGTGCAGCGTCTCCTTCTTACCACCATAGATATCTCAACAGGTCTGAGTCTTTAGTGGGAACTCTAACCTGATGAAACATGCCTTCCACGTCTGCAGCAAAGGCAACCTGCTCCTGTCTAAACCTAATTAACACACCAACAAGAGAGTTGTTCAAATCAGGCCCCTGCAACAGTTGGGAGTTTAGCGATTTTCCTTGGTAAGCAGCTGCACAATCAAACACCACTCAAAGTTTGTGCTTCTGCGGGTGATACACCCCATGATGTGGGAGGTACCAAGTTCTACCAGGAATACCTTTAACCTCATCATCATTGATTTTCTCAGCATGACCTTTTTCCATCATGCATTTTGCAATACTCCTGATGAAAACCCACATTTCTTTTGAATTTCTTCATCAGAAAGTGAGCACGCTGTACAGCAACCTCACAGTTGTTGGGAAACACTGCATCTTTTTTTTTAGCAGAAGGCCAATGCAGTAGTGACCATCAACCAGCTTTATGGATTGAGACACAGACTCCATAAACTGTCAATCCTCTATAGACATTTCCAACCTTTCAGCCTGATGACATTCAGGAAAGTCATACCTCATTTGCTGCTGAGCAAGATTCTCTAAACTTACCACAAAAATCCTGTTAGCTAACACCTGTGTTGCTTCCTTGCCTTTCCGAATGCCCTCTCTTTCCAAAGGTCCGTTCACAACCCAACCTAAGATGGTCTTGACAGCAAAAGGCCCATTTCCTTTGCTACTGATGACTTTCCATGGCTCAAGCACCTTGAATACGTTCTTCCCTATTAACAAGCCAACTTCTGCATCAATTTGAGGGAGATGTATCTCCTCAAGGTATTTCCATCTTTTAACATCCCCTTGATGTGGAATGTTTTCTCTCTTAACAGGTATTTCCTTTTGAGAGAACACCTGAGGAAGATCCACAAAATGATTCTCATTCAGACCGCTTACCTCTAGATCAGTGAGAACATATGTACCAACAGACCTTTCCTGACCCATTGTACGTAGCAGAATGTTTGACCTTTTACCAGTTAGTTTCAGCTCATTCATTAACTGCTCAGTGCAGAATGTGGCTGAACTAACTGAGTCTAAAAATGCATAAGTCATCACTTCTTAACTACTCTTCTTTGACTTAACTCTGACTGGAACAATGGCAAGAGCACATACCAATTGATCAGTCCCAGTATAGCCACAAGTTTCATCACATATGACATAAGAATCTGCAGCAGTAAAGAAGCTCTCATCACTCTGAGGAGTTGGGGTTAAAGCTCTTATCTGCGATATGAAGCACAGTTGGATGCTTCAGCGAACACTTTGCAAACAACCTTTGCTCAGGTGTTCTGGCAACAAACAACTATAGCACAAACCCTTAGTCTTAAAAAAATCAAGCTTATCCTTGTGCGGTTTATGCTGCAGAACTTCACAAGATTCTAACCTATGTTCCTTGTTACAGCACAAACATAACTTGCCGTGGCTAACCTTAGCCACAGTCTTTTCTTTCACTCTTTGTTTCTTGAAATCTGAAACGAGCGTTGCACTGGTTGCAAAGGTAGTTTTCTTTTCTTTAACTGGTAGGCTTTTCGATCTGTTCACCTTGTACTTTGCATTGTCCTTTGTTGGCTTGTTATCCTGAATATTGCCAAAAAGTGGATGTGAAACAATCTTTGCTTGCTTATCCACAAAACTAACCAGGTCAGAAAATCTGGACCTCCTACCTGTTCTTTCTTGATATTCACAAGCCATCAATCTCCATTTATCTCTCAGCCTAAACGGATGCTTTGATAAGATGGTGCACATATTGCTTGGGCTATCCATCTCTTCTACATACTCAACACTGGATACAGTATTGCAACAACCAATAAGAAAAACAGCAAAATCCGTTAAAGCTTTGTCATCCTCAGGATTAATAACCGGCCAGTTCAGTGCTTTCTCAATATATGCAGTAGCAATTGTGTAGTCATTACCAAAATGTTGGTAGAGCAGTTTCTTAGCCTCTTTGTAGCATCTGTCAAAAGGCATGTGCTGACAACTGCGCACAAGAACTTTAGGTTTCCCCTGAATAAACTGCTCCAAGAAATGCAACCTGTCTCTGTCATTCTGTGTTTTACTCTCAACGCATGCTCAAATGCTCGAATGAAAAATGTAAATTCAAGTGGATCACCACTATAGACTGGGATGTTCATAGGCGGGAGAGCATATAAAGACTGTTGTTTTATCAGAAACTCAGCAATGTCATTTTGACGTTGCATGATGCTAAACAAACTTCCTGCTTTAACCTGTGTAGGAATAGTCGCATCAGGCACCGACTGCTGCACATTAGCAAAACTTTGCTAAACACTAGTGAACTTTGTAAATGTGCCAGCATCAGTTGGAGCTTCACAATAAAACAACTTTGGTCGAACTACATTATCCAATGTAGCTTCAACCGCTTCCTCGGTTGTTGTACTGCGCTTATCTGCGATTACAGCAGCCTTTGTCACACCACTAACAACAGAACCACTTTGTGCTGTTTTATACGTAGACAAAACCTGAAGTTTGGCTTCAGCAGCAGCTATAGCAGTTTGCACCTCCAAATTTCCTTTCTTTGCATGGAGCGCTGCTTCAAAGTACTAGCTCGTGCCAACAACTCCACTCTTTCTGTTTCAACTTTCAGTCTAGAAGATGCTGTAGATGAAACATCTGACACTACTTGACAGCCAGATTTTTTTCCTACAGAGAGATGGTTGTGAGGACGAGATAATCATTAAAACACCATCAACACATTCAATCTCAGCGTCACATTGTTCTGCTTCTTTAGATTGAAGCTTCACTCTTTCAATCCATTCATTGACCTTATCCACAAAATGCTTAATCGCTTGAGATTTAGGCTCAAACCAGTTTAACTGATCTAAGCATGCCTCATCTTCAGACATAAGTTCTTTGGCTGCATTATTAATGTCTTGGAACTAAACAATTCATGTTATACATTCATGCACATTATTCACATTACCAGAGTCCTCTAACAAAGATTAAATTTCTACCATTTGCCTTGTTAAATGTCCCAACTTGGCTCTCCTAGTTCCTATTAACTGGTTCAGCTGTTCCTCCTGGGCTTTAACAGTCACCTTCGGCACTCTTTTTGAAACGGCGTTCACTTCCTCTGGCTCCATATCAAGTAGTTTATGCCTGAGTTTTGTGAAGCTGAAGATTTCAAGAAGTTTATGCTGACTGAAAGTTTTGTTATACTGAACTGTTTGAAATAAGAAACACTGTGAAGAATGCACACAGAGAGTGTGGAAGGCAGAGAATTAAAAGCCTATCTGAAGCATGTCACTGCTTCCTGTCTCCTCCTTTCCCATACCTGAACAGTTACAGTGTTATAATGAAAAATCTTTTAAAAATCTAGTATAAAACACTTGTGTCATGTTCTCAGAAATGTAATCATTGTGTCCAAGTCAAGTCAAGTCATTTTTATTTGTATAGAGCTTTTCACAACATACATCATTTCAAAGCAGCTTTACAGGAAATCATGCATTAACAAAAACAAAACAAAAAAAATTAAACTGTATTTGGTGGCGGGGGCATGGTCAATCGTTCATCCGGAGAGAGAGAGAAAGCGGTAAGGGTGCACACACCTGAGCGCTATAATGTCAAACACCTATTTCTGATTGCAGTAAGCATTGGGGAAAGCGATACAAAGGGACCACGCCAGAGACGAGGCAAGAGAGAGCTACCTGAGAGAAAAGACTGTGTTAAAATTGTGACCTGATCTGATGAGTGTATTGTGTATAGAATTCTGGCTAAACAACATGAATATAATGCCAGTATTAGTTATTTGTGTGCAGTGCAATTCATGGTTTTACATTTGTAAATTAAGTCAGCGTTAAGGTCCAGTGTAAAATAAAAATAAAAGATTTTTTATAAACTTTAAGATTAATGACTAATGTTTTTGAAGTCCATCCTGGATTAACTGCAGAAGTTTACATAGATGCATTGTCCTTTGTTAATTGGATGATGAAGGCTTTTGTTGGCAGTTAAATGATCATAGTCTATGTATTCTGTTTCAAGAGTGTAGTCCATCAATAGACAAAGGTGATGCAGGCAGAGATTAATGAGGTGCATCGCAGTTCAAACTGCAGGTCATTTTGGTGAGGTTTGGTGGGGTCCATCCTAAGTCCAAGGTTCAGGCAGTGGCATATGAAGTATCCAATGTCTTACAGTTGTAGTTGGCATCAGTTCATCCTCTGAAGTCAAGTGGCTAGCACCAGCTGTAGTTTGTCGTCATCTCTCAGCGAGACGTAGCAGTGGAGTCCGACACCAAGCAGGAACGGAGCTGGATCTGGCAGGCTATTCAATAGTTTAGGAGCCATGTATGAAAAGGATCTACCTCCTTTTGTGTATTTTGATATTCTTGAAATGATTAACAAGCCAGAATTTTGTGATCATAATGAACATGATGGAATATAGTGTGTCAGAAGGTCACCTAATTACTGTGGAGCTAGACCATTCAAAGTTTTGTATGTAGTTAACATAATTTTAAAACTAATACGAAATTTAACAGGTAGCCAATGTAACGACGATAAAATGTATCTAATATGATCATATTTCTTGGTTCTAGTCTTCACTCTGGCAGCTGCATTTTGAACCAATTTAAGTTTATTTATTGAACTTGCTGGACATCCTGCCAGGAATGCATTACAATAATCTAGTCTTAAGGTCATGAAAACGTGAATTAATTTTTTTGCATCAGCAACAGAGAGCATGTGTCATAATTTAGCAATATCTCTCAGGTGGAAGAATGCTGTTCTACAAACATTGGAAAATAGATTTTCAAAGGACAGATTGGTATCAAATATAACACCTAAATTCTTTGCTGAAGAAGACGACGTAACAGTACATCCAAATGACAAAATGTAATTTGTCACATTATATTTTAGCTGCTTATTTTTAGAGGTTTTGGCCCAATCATTAGTACCTCTGTTTTGTCGGAATTGAGTAGAAGTAAATTTCTGGCCATCCAATCTTTGATTTCATTGATACACTAATTTGGAGAATTGTGAATTTTCGTTGGGTTTAGAAGAAATATAAAGTTGGGTATCCTGCCAAGGATAAACAAGTCTCGTTTAAATGAGACGTTCTTCGTAGGACTAACGGAAACGGAATGTATTATGGTTACTATGACAGCATGCCACTCTTTAACAAGCGCCAGCGCTTTGAGTGAGAAGAGCAAAAAGTCCCTTTAGAAGGGAATGCATGAGGTACATTTTAGGAGAGTTATAATGATGCAAAGAGAAAAGAAAATAGATTTTACAGGTGTACTTTTAGTCTAGTACTTTATTTTAATTATATATTAATATAATTATACATATTATATACTCTGCACCCATCTACTGAGGTACTTCAACTTGGGAATTAACATTACTTGCATTTGAACGTCATATTTAAGGGCAAATTGGCATTAGACATTTTAGACATTTCCGTTGAAACAAAGAATTGTGGGTTGTGAGTGCCCATGAAGGATACACCTCATGCATCCTCCAAATTCCTGAGAAAGAAGGTCAAATTCAAAGGCTGCATTCGAAGTGTCCTACTCGCTTTTCTGAAATGAGACAGCCTCGATGACGTATGTGGTAGACAAATGCGACCTCTGGAGGACGCAGCCTTCCAAATGAGACACAGACAGATTCCTCACATCTCATTTCTACATCTCTTAATGATCATCATGGGAAGTACTTAGCCATGCCCTAGCAACCATTTAGAGCACCCTAGCAGCCAAACCCCGTTGACTTCCATTCAAAAAAGCTGAGAGTGATATCTTTCGATTAGAATGTCCTAGAGAAATGACAGTTGGCTTCTTTTACTTGGGTGAGCAATCAGACTTCATGAATCCACTTTAAAAACTACTTAGCCATGCACTAGCAACCATTTAGAGCACCCTAGCAACCAAACCCCATTTACTTCTATTCAAAAAGGCTGAGAGTGATATCTTTGGATCAGAATGTCCTACAGAAATGACAGTTTGCTGGTTTTACTTGGGTGAGCAATCAGACTTCAGGTATCATCCTAGAAACTACTACACACCCTAGCAACCATTTAGAGAACCCTAGCAACCAAACCCTGTTGACTTCCATTCAAAAGTCAATCCTTAGATGGGGATCTCAGGATCAGAATGTCATAGAGACTTCTGGTTTCATTCATTTGACTCAGGGTAGCAAGGAGCCTTTTGAGTATCACCTTGGTAACTGCCTAGCAACCAGATGAGGTTAACCTAGCAACCAAGTAACAAATCTCATATCTCTGCACCAGAACACTGAAGACACTTCCTGTTTCTTTCATTTGGCTCAGGGTAGCAAGAAAACTTTTGAGTATTACCTTGGTAACTGTCTATCAACCATATGGGGTTACCCTAGCAACCAAGTAACAAATCACAAAACTGTGCACCAGAACACCATAGACAATTCCAGTTTCTTTCATTTGACAGGGTAGGAAGGAGCCTTTTGAGTGTCACCTTGGTAACTGCCTAGCAACCAGATGGGGTTACCCTAGCAAACAAGTAACAAATCACATATTTCTGCACAAGAACAACATAGACACTTCTGGTTTCGTTCATTTGACTCAGACAAAACAAACAAAACAAACAAAAATCACATTTTGGTCCATAACTCTTGAATAATTTTGCTTCAAAAGATAAGGATTCAACCAATGGAGTTGCATGGATTAATTTTATGGTGCCTTTATGTGCTTTTTACAGCTTCAAAATTTTGGTACCCAATTTTAAACAAATTTAGCTTTGGCACAATGTATTCTGTCAAGTTGTATTATTTGGCATCCACTGGATCATTTCTGTCAATTCTGATTACTTTGGATATTTCTTCACATGTGCTTGGACCCCGATGATTGCCGCTTGCAGCTATATTTTATGTTAGTACTTTTACTTGAGTAATAATTTTTTTTAAAGTAATTGTACTTTTACTTGAGTACAGTTTTTGGCTACTCTACCCACCTCTGTGTTTAAAAATTATTTATAGAATTTTCTACAAAACAAATCTAACTTTAAAATTGTCATGTGGTGTAACCATGTAATGTTGGGGTAGGCTGAAGAGGATGAAGACATGTCGATGATGATGTGAAGAACCCAAGTGCATTTATTTACATAAGTGATAACCAAAAACGACTTGACTTGACTTGACTTGACTTGACTTACGAAGTCAAGTCAATGTTGCATTAACAATACCTGACCAGAAACAATAGCAAACATGAGGGCTTAAATACACAGACATGGGTAACAAGACAACCAATAAACAGACAGAACTATAAACAAGATAACAAGACTATTAAACTAAACCAATGACAAACTAGAACTGATAACGAGTTAACAAGACAATAAACCAATGAAAACAAGACACATGCACATGGAGGGAAACAGGATGATCACATGACAAGATCACATGACAGGAACAAACATGGCATGGAACAAAACATATACAACCCTGAAAAACCATTAAGTAAAAAGTATTATAATACTTTCTTTGCACCTTGAATACGTGAGAGTATAAACAACTTAATCATTAATTTCCAAAAACACATTTTTCAAGATATTTGTTTTTTCTTAAATATAAATATTATGAATTTTTGAGTAAAAAATATCAAGAAGTTTTCTCAGGGTTACACCACATGAACAAAATGTGCCTTTTCATAAAAATGTTAAAATAAATATCAGAAGTTTTTTAAAACTTCACACAGTCTTGAGTAAAAAAAAATAACTACTTACATGTTGGTTATACCCAATGACTTTCATTTGGTGGACAAAAACATTTCTAATCATATTTTAAAACACAATTGTTTCACTGCTTATTTTTTCAAGAAATAACAATAAAAGATTATTCTGCACCATAGTCATGCCAACATTGAGACTTTAACTTTATATATATATACAAACATTCAGTAGACTTTCAGTAGCCTGTATATAGATCTTTATTAATGACCTTTTAATTAACTGATGTTCACAACAATAATGTAAGTAGGTCATTAATAGAGATCTATATATAGGCTACTGAAAGTCTACTGAATGTTTGTTGAAACACTGTTGACTAGCTATAGCAAGCCAGTTGATAAGTCACTTATAGTCGTTAAATATCTGTTTGGGACCATCAAAATAAAGTGTTACCTGTATTTTGAATTTAATAGAAAAAATGAGTATTACTTCATTAACCCTTAGGACACATGGCCATAATATGCACCTGTTACCCTCTGTTATTGTATTTTATGATGAATCTTGTAAAAATAATCCACGTTATAATCACGAAAAGTAATTTTTTTTTTCTAGATCGCTCGCCCACTGCAGACACACATTTTTTGACTCCAATCTAGTACTTGACCATGTTTGAAAGTGCGTGAAACATTTGAAAACTTATGGCATAAGTTCCATGTGAACACTAGGAAAGACAAGTCAATCCATCACAAACACCGACACACCTGTTTTACAGTGTTTTCAGAAAACCGCAGTGGAGAGAGAGAGAGAGAGAGAGCTTGACATAACCCTAGCAGCATATATCCAAACTGTACAAGTGTCCAGATCTGATTGGAGGATTTCACCTGTAGAAATCTGGCAACCTCACATGAAATCTAATTCTGACCAGCTAATTGCCCTTATTTAAAGTCTGTTATTTATCAAACATATTAAAATTAAATATTAAATATTTTACTTGCATGATTAGTTCTAATTAATACATGACACAATTGATCTAAAGGGGATGGTAAGGATGGATGGTGTTTTACAAGGGGGATGGCTTCCCCTCGCATCCCTCCTCAACTCGAGCCCTGTGTATATGTAAATATATACAGTATATTTCAATGAAGGATACTAGTATCTAGATACTACTAGCCTAGTAGTAAAGATACTACTAGGCTGAAATCTATCTGGACCTATTCTGAATGCAAAGAACAACTGCTTAGAAACTTTTTTTTTCTTTATACCTACCTCTTCAATCGATTAAAGACAATTATATATAAACAGGTAAATGATTATAAACTTACATAGTGAAAAATGCCAAATAGCAGCCATTTCTATACATATTCCTGTTCAGGTTACACTGCAGCCTGCTGTTACTTGTGGCGAACCCTGTTAAATAAATCACGTGTAAAACAGTGGGTACTTCTCTTGCTATCTAGCAAGGAGTAATGCTTCACACACGTGACTAGCTAGTAAACGCACAGTCAGTTGCTAACACCAAAAACCAATTAGCTAGCAAGACTGACTAGCTAGTGCTAATGTACAGTGCTAGTGCTAACGCTATTTCCCCCTTTCCAGTGCTTTTTTATTCCTTCTTGTTAACTGAAGGTAAATCTGAATGATGTTCCATTTTAGTTTGCTAGCTAGTGATCTAGCTAACGATAGCTAGTGAACTGGCTAACGATAGTTAGACTAGCTCAGTAGCTGGCTGCAGACTAGTTTTGATTTCCTCACTGTTGACATGCATTGCATTGGCTGGCGAGAAGTACCAGCAATTATTATGCTTTTTAAAACAAGTAGAATTGACCATCACATCCTCAGCTTATCTTATGCTACATTCCATTCAATTAGGAAAGTTGGATTTTCCAACTTCCTACTAGGAAAAGTGCAATGGAAAGCCACTTCAAGTAGGAATTACGTACGCATGTAAGTGCAATGGTGTTTTATTAAGTGCTCAGTGAAAATATCCAAGGGGACGTAAAACTATTTACAAAATGCAAATGTATATACAACATCACCCCCCCCCCCCAAAACAAATAAAACAAACAAAACAAAGGTAAGTAAATGTATATATTTACAACAAACTCCCAAAATGGATTGTCTCTCTCTCTCTACACATGCTGAGCTCCTTCTACATCAAGGTTTACAAGTGTATATCTCTCAGCAAATGGAGTGCTCTATATATATCCGAGGCCCCGCCCACTTCGGATCATACCACCCATAAGGTAAGTGAAACATGTATTCGGAAGCCACATCCTAGCAAAAACATACATGCAGTAATTACAGACATTGTAAATCTGTATTCATCTCATTATTTACCATTAGTTTTAAATTATTTAATCAATAACTTTCACTATGTTTTTTCCCCCTCAGAACACAGTGGTACAACCGGCTGCAGCCCAACATGCATGCACAGTACGAATCAGGCACATCATTAGCCAGCCTGCCTGTTGACGCACCGTTTGGCCGATGACGCTGCAGACCCGGAAGACACAGATGAACACACACAGCAGTACATGCTACATGAACATATATAACGGGCATAATATGTAACGAAAGTAAAAATAAACATAACGTAAACCAACAGTAATGTGTGTGCATGTTCTGTGTAAGGTAAATTTTAACACTATTTTCTTAGAGTGTTCTGAATGAATGAATGAATGAATGAATGAATGCGTAGGTGCATGTGTGAATGGGGATGTTAACAGTGTTTGTGTTTACACCAACAAGGCTCGTTATAAACTGTAGCGAAGGTTAAACAGTGGAATTAATGTATGTAAGTGTTATGAGTCATTGCCATGGCCCGAGACAGAGCCCTCTGTCACATTACCTTCCCCCTCTGCAAGATTGTCCATGTTCGGCAATCGGGACAGGTAGTCTGCAGTGACATTCTTCTTGCCTGCTCGGTACCGGATCTGGAATTTGAAGGGCTGCAAAGCCAAGAACCACAGGGTTAAGCTTGCATTATGGTCTTTCATTGTGTGAATCCATGAAAGAACCTGAAGGTCCGTCTCCAAATCCAACTCCATTCCAAGCAGGTAATAGCAAAGCCTGTCCAAGGCCCACTTGATCGCCAGACATTTCTTCTCGATCATGGCATACCTAGTCTCTAGAAAACAACTTGTGGCTCAGGTACAGAATTGGTTGTTCTTCTCCAGTCTTACCTTGTGCCAGTACTGCTCCAATCCCTGTGGCAGAAGTGTCTACTTGCACCAGAAACCTTTGACTGAAGTCTGGGCTCTGGAGCACTGGAGATGAGCACAGATTTAAAGCCTGTGTAGCAAGGTTCTTTGTTCGGGACAATGGAGGAGTCAGGAGACAACGAAACAGGTTCAAGATCAGTTCTTTAACCCTCAGGGGTCGACGGACGCGCCGGCGTGTCCTACTGGATTTTTTCCTCATAACAGCGGAAACAACTTAAAATACTCCATCATATTTGGGCATACAGATAAGCATAAGGCATCATTAGAAACTATAAAGGGTCTACTTTTATTTGTGTACACTAATAATAACAACAATACCTTGTGCTTTTGTAAAATAAAGAAAATAAACAGGGTGCGCTTTCAGCCGTCTCTGTCTCCGCGAGCATCTTTCTGAAACACGTCACAAAAATGAACTGAAACTCAGCGAATACTGAGGGAACATGAGGCACAGGGCATGGAGAGAGAGAAGAGAAAGAAGAAGAGAATGCTTCGCAACCTTCTGGGAACGGAGCCATGTAGTCCTCTTCCAGCTGGACGGCTTCCTCTAACAATGCCGGGCGGTGGCACTGGACCCACTTGGACATGCCTCGGGGGAGTTGGGAGACGAACTGCTCCAGTACCACCAGATCAACGACTTCCACGATGCCGCGGGTTCCCCCCACCAGCAACCATTTCCGGCATGCGCAAAAACGAACGGGCGGCTGTCCTTCCTGAATCTCAAAGAGCGGTTAAACTGTCGACTCTGCTCTGGGGTCCGACTGACCCGTTGCTGGATGGCCTTCCTCAGATGATTGTAATCCAGGAGGCCGGCAGCAGGAAGTTGTTGTGCCTCCCCGGAGAGCAGGGGCAACAGTTGGGCCGCCCACTGATCGGGAGGCCACCTCCAAACCTCTGCGGTCTTCTCAAACAGGTCGAGGAAGGCCTCTGGATCATTGTTTGGCCCCATCTTTGTAAGGGCCACTGGTGGAACAGGCTCCGAGGAGGTCACAGTGCCAGCCCCCTCCCTGGTGATCAGGCTCCAGAGCACCTGCCGGTCCTCTGCTTGTGCCTGGAGCAGGACTTGAAAGCATTGTTCCTGCTCCCGGCGAACCTCCATGAGGGCTTGATATTGGGACTGCTGGATACTGGTGAGGGTCTTAAAGACTTTGCCCTTGTGGTGAGAACTCCATAACAGCATTCCCCTCCAAAGCCGGGTTCTCGGCACCACTGTAGCAAGGTTCTTTGTTCGGGGCAATGGAGAAGTCAGGAGACAACGAGGCAGGTTCAAGATAATTTCTTTAATTTGCATGTTTTTCAAACAAATGACGGTAACCGTCGTTATAAACATAAAAGGTAATAAACTTTCAGAAGCTCTGACTGTTGTAGCTTTCTGGTCACTCTCTCTCTCCTCTCTGATGCTCTGGCATGCTTTTTAGGTCTCCCCCCACCATCACTATAATGAGAGACAGGTGTTAGAGATAATTATGAGCCAGGTGACGAGCCTTACTTCTCTCCCTCTCCTGCAGACCGACACATGACCACACCCCCCATGCCACAGCCTGGAAGGCTCTTTCACAATCCTCTATCCACTCAATGGGATTCCTAACAGCCTTGGTCATCAGGTTGGTAAGGGGCACTGCGATGGCCGAGAACTGGGGAATAAATACCCCAGGTAGGATATTTCTGGTTTGACCCACTCACACTTGGCAGTGTTCAGGATGAGCCCTGCTTTACGGATGCGGTTCAAGATCTTGTTAAGATGCTGGAGATGTTCCTCTCAACTGGCACTTTAGATGACCACATGAGCAACTGGAACATCGCAGGAGCTCCATGTAATAAAAAGGGCATGACAGTGAACTGCAACAATCCAAGTGGAGTCAGGAATGCAGTGTATTCATGGGACTTGGGATCCAATGGCACCTGCTAGTAACCCTTACACAAGTCCAGGGTTGTGATGAGTTTAGAGAAACTATACACGTAATAGAGTTACATTTTAAAAATGGGTGTTTCATTTAGTTTTGTTGCACTTCCGGTTTAAGCCCCGCACACATTCAGTTCTATCCGAATACAGAGACAGATACAGATTTTTTTGCGATAGTAACAGATACAGATACAAATACAGATAATGGCTGCACTGCACACCCCTACATCCCACTACTGAAACAAAATGTTATAAGATGTGTGTTCAAGTTCTTTGTAATGATGGCTCAGTCCACAGTAAGTGCAATGGTGTTTTATTAAAGAGCCCATATTATGCTAATTTACAGGTTCATAATTTTATTTTGGGTGTCTACTGGAATAGGTTTACATGCTTTAATGTTTAATGGGTGTAGCTGAACCTTTGTCACCAGAGCTATGAATGGAGAACAGAGGCTTACTCCCGGCTGGACATTACCAGGGGTATTAGAGAGTTAGTGAGCAAGTTAGCTGTGGACTACCATGGATAGCGGCTGTAACATTACAGCTTGTAATTATAAGTAAACCTCCACACTTTACCACTGATAAAGACTCTTGAGATCGACAATTTTGTTACACAGTTTTAGGTAAAAGCCGGCCCACAGCTGAATAGTAAACCCTTACCAAAACAATAACATTATATAGCAAGCTATCTGAGCACTACCGTGGATTGCAGACATAAAATTACCTTTGTAAAAATAAATCCATCTCCACACTTGATCACTATTCATGATACTAAGAACGGCAAACAATCTGCATAATTCTACAATTGTAGGTAAAAGGGGGCCCACAGCTGATTAGCAAAACTATTTCAACACAATAACGTTAGCTAGCAGGTTAGCAGAGGCCTACAGCTGTGCACTGGGTGTACACCATAGCTACAACACAAAAGTCCGCATTTGAGCTCTTGGTAGCAGATAAATCCACAAATAATTAAGCATGCTTACAGGTTGTGATCCTGAAGCGCCAGCTTGTCCAGTAAGATTGTGATTGAGGAAGGTTAGGTTGTGGTTGTACTGCTGAGGAATAGTGGTAAAATTTATTTTAACCACTGATTCTTCAATACGTCTGCCTTTGGAAGTCCATATAAAGGGGTATTGCTTTCGCAGTGAAGAAAGCAGCATCTTCTCGACATAGCGACAACACTAACCAAACTCATCCTGGCCTCAGCTATAACTACCTTTGTTTGAGGGCAGGCCAAAGTAGCCCATAGGCAGGCATTATGCAAATGTGTTACATAGTGAGGAAGCTATGTCACGGAAGTAATGGCTGGACTACAAACCAGACATTTCATGTAGTTCAGGAGCAGTATTTTCTGTGGGACAGAATAACTCCCTTTGGCGTGAACTTTGTGCTTTGTAAATTTGCAGATGTTTTACATGCACAAACAGCTATATTCAGGGCTCGAGTTGAGGGGGTATGTGAGGGGATGCCATCCCCCTTGTTGCAAGAAATACCAAAAGCATCCCCCTTGTAAAACCACCCCCCTTACCATCCCCTTTAGATCAATTGTGTCATGTATTACTTAGAACTAATCATGCAAGTAAAATATTTAATATTTAATTTTAATACGTTTGATAAATAACAGACTTTAAATAAGAGCAATTAGCTGGTTAGAATTAGATTTCAACATGTGTGAGATTGCCAGATTTCTATAGGTGAAATCCCCCAATCAGATCTGGACACTTGTACAGTTTGGATACATGCTGACAGGGTGATGCTTTAGTCATGCAATCTGGCAACCTTGAGCACGTATTAATTTTAAGATTCTGTTAACTACATACAAAGCTTTGAATGGTCTAGCTCCACAGTACTTAAGTGACCTTCTGACACGCTATATTCCATCACGTTCATTATGATCACAAAATTCTGGCTTGTTAATAATTTCAAGAATATCAAAATATTCTTAATATATCAAGAATATATCGTTTTCATACATGGCTCCTAAACTATGGAATAGTCTCCCTAACACTGTTTGGGATGTGGACACACTCACTCAGTTTAAGTCTAGACTAAAGACTCATCTATTTAGCCAGGCATACACCTAATTTATCCTTCAGCTCACAATTAGACTGCTTTAGTTAGGTCTGCCGGAACTAGAAACATCCATCATGGTCTATAACTCTGCATAAAATTTAATGGCATCTACGCTAATATTATTTTATTTGTTTCCATATTGGATTCATATCTCGAGGTTACCAGAACCTGCCAGATCCAGCTCTGTTCCTGCTTGGTGTCGGACTCCACTGTTACATGTCGCTGAGAGATGACGACAAACTACAGCTGGTTTTAGCCAGATATCACTTCAGTCTTTTGACTTCAGAGGATGAACTGATGCCAACTACAACTGTAAGACATCAGATACTTCATATGCCACTGCCTGAACCTTGGACTTAGGATGGACCCCTATGAACCTCACCGAAATGACCTGCAGGTTGAACTGCGATGCACCTCATTAATCTCTGCCTGCGTCACCTTTGTCTATTGATGGACTACACTCTTGAAACGAATACATAGACAATCATTTAATTGCCAACAAAAGCCTTCATCAGCCAACTAACAAAGGACAATGCATCTATGTAAACTTCTGCAGTTAATCCAGGATGGACTTCAAAGACATTAGTCATTAATCTTAAAGTTCATAAAAAAAAAACTAAAAAAAAAAAAAAAAAACTTTTATTTTTATTTTTAAAACACTGGACCTTAACACTTACTTAATTTACAAATATAAAACCATGACTTGCACTGCACACAAATAACTAATATTGGCATTATATTTATATTGTTTAGCCAGAGGGGAACTGGCCCCCACAGTGAGCCTGGTTTCTCCCAAGATTATTTTTCTCCATTAACCAACATCTTATGGAGTTTTGTGTTCCTTGCCACAGTCACCTTCAGCTTGCTCACAGGGGTTTTAAATACAATTATTATTTAATTTCTATATACATTTTACAATCATATTTAATCAAACTACACAATCAGAATCAGAATCAGCTTTATTGCCAAGTATGCTTACACATACAAGGAATTTGTCTTGGTGACAGGAGCCTCCAGTGTACAACAAAACAAAAACAAGACAAAAACAGCAGCAAGACATAGATAATAATAAATAAAAAAAAAAATAATTATACACCTACGTACAGACACACACATACATTCATACATACACACATACACATGGGTAGTGCAAATCTAATACAATCTGTTATGTACAATGCAAATGTTTTTGTTTTGTTTTTTCTTCAGAGGAATGAAATGGCAGAAGAGGTTGGATGTGTCGGATAAATATAAAAAAGACTAATCTGTGTATTGCACATAGTTATTGATCAATGGGGCAACTGAACTGTTCATGAGATGGATAGCCTGAGGGAAAAAACTGGGGGGGGGGGGGCAGGGGGCAACCAATAATCCTCTCAGCAGTCCAAACTGTCCTTTGTAGTCTTCTGATGTCTGATTTCGTAGCTGAACCAAACCAGACAGTTATTGAAGTGCAGAGGACAGACTCAATGACTGCTGAGTAAAACTGTATTGAATTTCCTCAGCTGGCGAAGGAAGTACAACCTCTGCTGGGCCTTTTTGACAATGGAGTCAATATGGGTCTCCCACTTCAGGTCCTGTGAGATGGTAGTGCCCAGGAACCTGAATGACTCCACTGCTGCCACAGTGCTGTTTAGAATGGTGAGGGGGGTCAGTGTTGGGGTGTTTCTCCTAAAGTCCACAATGATCTCCACCGTTTTGAGCATGTTCAGCTCAAGGTTGTTTTGACTGCACCAGACAGCCAGCTGTTCAACCTCCCTTCTGTATGCAGACTCATCATCATCTCGGATGAGGCCGATGACAGTGGTGTCGTCTGCAAACTTCAGGAGCTTGACAGAGGGGTCCTTGGCGATGCAGTCATTGGTGTAGAGGGAGAAGAGTAGTGGGGAGAGCACACATCCCTGGGGGGCACCAGTGCTGATTGTACAGGTGCTAGAAGTGAGTTTCCCCTGTCTCACAAGCTGCTGCCTGTCCGTCAGAAAGCTGGTAATCCACTGACAGACAGACATGGGAACAGAGAGTTGGTGTAATTTATTCTGGAGTATAGCTGGGATGATGGTGTTGAAAGCTGAACTGAAGTCCACAAAAAGGATCCTTGCATATGTCCCTGGTCTGTCCAGATGTTGCAGGATATGATGCAATCCTATGTTGACTTCATCATCCACAGACCTGTTTGCTTGATAAGCAAATTGAAGGGGATCTAGAAAGGGTCCAGTGATGTTCTTCAGGTGGGCCAACACCAGTCTCTCAAATGATTTCATGACCACAGACGTCAGGGCGACAGGTCTGTAGTCATTAAGTCCTGTGATTTTTGGTTTCTTTGGAAAGGAATAATGATTGAGCATTTGAAGCAGCATGGGACTACACACTGCTCCAGTGATCTATTGAAGATCTGTGTGAAGATGAGGGCCAGCTGGTTAGCACAGGATCTAAGACATGCAGGTGAGACGCAATCTGGGTTATCAATGATAACTGTAAGACATTATAGATATTTTTTTGTTTTGTTTTTGTTAATGGATAATTTCCTGAAAAGCTGCTTTGAAACGATGTGTGTTATGAAAAGCACTATACAAATAAAAATGACTTGACTTAGACACAAAGATTACATTTCTGTGAACATGAAAGATGTCACAGGGCGTGTCGACATGAAAGATGATGGAAAGAAATGGTTTTGCAAAATGATTTCAAATTCTGTTACTTATTTCAATAATATTAATTTGTTATATATGACAGTCAACTAATGACTCACCCTTCGTGGTTTGTTTTAAGCATATTTTTTTTAATAATATGTTAGATACCATGCATTAATAAATCATATATATCATTTATAAGTGATGCAGTTTTATTCACTAATGTTTATTTACCGGTACAACAGAAAAAGGGCCTTTGCCCTCGTTCATTGTGTAACTGTTCAAGTTTGGCTTCTTCCATATTTTGTTTCCCACATGAATGTGTGACATGTCGTTGTAACGAATGCCGAGCTTCCTAGGTGCACTTCAAGGCAGCATCCGATTTCGAGATGCAGGTGTGTGACACCACACAAACATGTCGGCACCAGGGGAGATATACAAATAAGTGATAAACATTCACTTTTATTAAGTAATAAATAAGTTCCTACATTACATGATATTAAAGCTTGTTTAAAAAATGCCTGCAGAAATATGTATAAAACCTGCAGCACAAATGCTAGCGAATTGATATTGCATACTGCTGATTATAACATTTTATTTAAATAAGTTATAATAATAAGGGTGTTTATTGTCATCAGTGTTTCATTCACTGAATTTACAGTACATCCTACATTAAAGTTTACACCTAAAGCACCCAATACTGACACTGATATACAAACGTGGATGATCTACACATGTTTAAAGCATAAAAAGTGATTAAACTAGTCTTAATTAACTTACCCTTTTTTACACAAGCCATGATCCAGCTCATCACAACTTAAGATATAATCTGCATGCACAATATTCTATAGTAAAATTTGTTTACATCTCTCGACTAAAACGTTTCACCTCCTCATTCAAGCAGTTCTCAGTATTATGTTCGAAAGAGGCGATTCTCAGTTCAGTTTACTGGTGACTCACAAACTGCTGTGAACGACTCAATGTACTGCTGACGCGGGAGCTGCTGTCCTCGGATCAGTGTACTGTTGACTCAAGAACTTCTGCGAATGACTCAATGTACTGTTGACTCGAGAGCTGTAGACTGGATCATCTTCATATGTTGATAAAACGGTAATACAATCAAGTCATAAACATATTTCCAGTATGTTTTATTTGTTACACTATCTGTTGTTCAGCAAAATACACCTGAAACATAAATTTCGCCCCTTAATCACACACATGCTAAATGTTAGCAGCTCATCGGTCCTCAGTATGTCGGACACCTCCGAAAGAGGCGATTCTCAGTTCAGTGTACTGTTGACTCGAGAACTGCTGTGAGCGACTCATTGTACTGTTGACTCGAGAGCTGTTGCAACCCGAGCGTTCAGTCCAATTTGTGAACTAGTTGGAGCAGTTATTTGCAAAGAGGAGTTGGCAAAAGCAGATATCACCAGTTCTAGGATCATATTACTCTGTTATCAGCTCATTTCGATTCGGAGTGTCAGGCACATCCGAGAGACAGGTTAAGATAGAGTAACTTGTGGATCAGTGTCGACCCAAGGCGTGAACTGTTTCAAACGATTCAGTCCGATTTGGTGAACTAGTTCAACTCATTCACTAAAAAGAACCAGTTCAAAAGAACGATTTGTTCACGAACTGGACACCACTACCCATCATTACTAGCGATGCAGCATTGTTTATCAGTTGGGTTGCTAGGAAAAGTTATGGTTACAGTCAAACACCTGCTAAGCTAACGGGAGCATTGCATCTTCCAAGCATCAAGAAATGGAATGCCTTTATGGTCGGAGATCAGAGATATCAAGTAGGAAAATCCCACATCCGAGTTGAATGGAACGCAGCATGACTCCACATTTCCTTGCAGGAACGCAGAAAATTCGCTCACCCAATGCTAGATGGTTCCATTCTCTCTGACATCTGCAACTCGTGTACATGAAAGTTGGGGTTGGGGGGCATGCCTGAACTAGTTGTTACAGGAAATTAGCAGCCTAATAAAGAGGTTGACTGGCACAAAATATTTTTTTTGTATTTTGAAAATACACAAATAACAAATTTAAATGTATTTAAATACAAATTACATTTGATTTTTTTTTTTCAAAGACTTTAAAATACAAAGTACAAAATGCTATTTTGTATTTCAAATACATATTTCAAATACATGTATCTGAAATACTGCCCATCCCTGACTGTATATATAATTTTATATAGTAATATTATATATAATATTAGAGATTTTGCAGTCGCGATGCAGGTAAACTGGGTTTTTAACCAAGATAAAAAAGTAATGTCTCCCTTTCAGGAAATAATCAGTACCCATGCTTTCAAAGGGTCTCATCCTTCAATTATTATTATTATGTATATTCTTTGTTAATGTAGGCTACACAAAGTATTTTGCACCAATTACAGCCCCACACACTCACACTCTTTTTAAATCGTTCGAATACCCTGCTGTTTAAAAGCCCATAATCATTTCAGCTAAGCTCAATGTTTTCACATCCTTTTCAAACAAAGAAATGGGTTGATTCCAAACAGAGGATGATAAAACAGGTTGATATATACTGTACCTACGGCCCTGACTTCACCTCTCACAGCACAATTATGGTGATGCTGCTCTCTGATTGGTCAGCATCATCACTGGAGTGTCATCATGAGCAGTAAATTTACATGACCAGCAAATGCAGCTGCTTGTGGAAGTGTCCTGATAAACAGTTATATCCCTTTTTAATTATTTGTTTCTCTGCTATATCTCAAACTAATGATGATTAACACGAACTGAATTCATACAAATGTTCTTTAGAAAAAACAACATTTTAAAATGAATATCTATTATGAGTACAGCCATTTTTCAGGGTTTATTGTGTCTGATCGTAAAATCCTTTGTAGTCTGGACTAGTTCCAATGGTTTCTGTAACTGCAATGAATGTAAAAACCTCTAGGAGTGTGATACTGCTTGTCTGTTTTGTCATAGCAGGCTGGTCAGAGCTAGAGTGTGTGAGTGAGACACAGTGGGGATTCTGGGTGACACAGATATGACAGTGTGCAGGAATCACCCAGGCTTGCAGAGAGACACACTCTTCTGCTGGTGACATAATCTATTCCATGTGTACATGCAGAGTGGAGAGAGATGAGAAAGATTACCAGGTGTTATTTCTAAAGTGAACATCAATATGCCCAAATCACTCCAAAGGGCACATCCCTTAAGGTGAGTACTCTACACGAATTGCTGCTTATTCTGAATCTAAATGTTACCATGATATCATACTGTGCATATAGTAGCAAAAGTCTTGTTCATATCTATTAAGATTGTTGTGGAAAAAGGAATTTCAGCATCAAATATTACCCATGTGTTTTTTAATCATCATTAATTTAAATTTTCACTCTTTATTTGTGTTGAAAAGATGAAAATATGTGAGGGAATATTTTTGGCTGATATTCCTTGAGTGAATTAGAGCAATTGAGGGTTTAAAAATCCCAGGTAAAATGAAAAATAAAAATACAATTATGTTGCTCACTTTTGTTGGGAACAACCCTGTTATAACCATCAAATTCCTTCAGTGTGTATCAAGGGAACAAAAATTCCCATTGAAACTGACATGACATTACAAACTACAGCCATGAACAAACGCCCATGAACAAACGCCCAAGAACAAACGCTCAACTGTTAGATCTAGGTGCTAGCAATGGCAAGGAGGTGGGTTTGAATAAAAGTGTTTGCCAAATGCATAAATGTAAACATAAAGACCAAACATAAAGGTGGATGCACAGAAATGTTTTATTTATTATGAAGCCTCCTGTATATAAAGGTTATAGCTGCAAGACCTGTATTCCTCCTTTTTCCATTGTCTGCATATATGCATGTGTCTACATATGCATGCATGTATAATTATGTTTTGTTTTGTGGTGTGGTGTGGTGTGGTGTGTGTGTGTATGTGTATGCATACAGTGAAAACACCAAAAAGCCTTCTGGGTATCAGGAGGCAGAGCTTTAAGGTATGATATGTTAATAAAACGTGTCAAAATGTCTGCTTTCCATTCTCTCTTTACAAACAAACTTGCGGCATGAACTGAGCTAATTAGTGCACCCATCTGCTCACTTGAGCAAACTTAGTGATACATACCAGAGAAACTGTAAAAAGACAAGCTCGGTTTTTCCCATCAGATGACAAGTGTTATAAACTGCAGTTTGTTTTCTCCGTCTGTTCTCTTTTCCTCTCTCTTTCCACCTCTGACATTATTCATTCAATTATTTCCTTAGCATTGCTGCATCTCATTTTCTATATGTGTATTGCTGTTGTTACACAGCCTTAATGAGGGCTGGCATGGGGGCCTGGGTATCTCAGCGAGTATTGACGCTGACTACCACCCCTGGAGTCGCGAGTTCGAATCCAGGGTGTGCTGAGTGACTCCAGCCAGGTCTCCTAAGCAACCAAATTGGCCCGGTTGCTAGGGAGGGTAGAGTCACATGGGTAACCTCCTTGTGGTCGTGATGAGTGGTTCTCGCTCTCAGTGGGGCTTGTGGTAAGTTGTGCGTGGATCGCGGAGAATAGCATGAGCCTCCAGTGCTCCAGAGTCTCCGCGGTGTCATGCACAGCGAGCCACGTGATAAGATGTGCGGATTGACTGTCTCAGAAGCGGAGGCAACTGAGACTTGTCCTCCGTCACCCGGATTGAGGTAAGTAACCGCGTCACCACGAGGACCTACTAAGAAGTGGGAATTGGGCATTCCAAAATTGGGAGAAAAAGGGGTTAAATAAAATAAAATAAAAAAATTATGAGGGTTGGCATGTTTAACAGCTTTAATTCAAAGCTCTGAAACTGTCAAGCTTTTCCTAATCATTCAGGTCTCCGATCTCCTTTAAAGAGGTGGGCGTGTGGCTAAATGCATTTGCCAGTTTCCCAAGTTGCGAAGTGCTTGTGGTTTGTGGGGAGAAGAGAGAGTGTAGGGGAATATGAAGACTGAGATCAGTATTCCCCGAACAGCATTATGCAAAGCTGTTAGCAACAATTAACTCATAGCACATTGATTGCGGCGGGGCCGGGCTCCTGCCATTGTGCGAGCTAAGCACTGTGGTGGTGAGCTTGGAGCCAAGGGGGGAGAGATACAGGAAGATCCATCTGTTCTTTCTGCTCCCCTGCACTGATGGAAGACTACGCTAATCTGGTTACTTGTCAGAACAGGTTAGTGAAAGCAGGCGAAAGGAGGAGGCTAGAGCTAAACTGGTTGGCAGCTGCTGGCTGCATGGTGTCTTCTCCCAGACTTAGGAGTGTTAGACTTGGCACGGGTCGCCTGCAATCAGCTCGGCCACAGACAAACAGTCTGTCACAAAAGGACGGGGTTGGGGAATAACGAAATATAAGTAACGGGAATACATATTTAAAATACAAAATAAATGTAACTGTATTCCATTATAGTTACAATTTAAATAATTGGTATTTAGAATACAGTTACATTCAAAAAGTATTTTGATTACTGGAGAGATTACTTTGCATTTTATTGTCATTTGTTTCATTTAATATTTAGTGCTTTCAGATGGAAAAATGTATACATATAAATGATGCGATCCAAAGTGCATTTGAACAGCGATGAAACACTTTCTTATGATGTGTTACATTTATACGAGCAGATAGAGAAGTAAGTTTGAAGTAAGTTTGGAGCAGAAGAAATAGAAATAAACCTTGTGTAAATTGTCAGCTTTACGCTAAGCTAAAATGCTATTTCTAGACATTTTACATGCACGTTACCAGGCACGATCATATTATTTATCAAGAAAATTCACGTTGGATCATAATTTCTTCTTTCTAGTAAGACCTTTGATATTAGGGCAAAAATCTTATTCTTGATAATAATTTTTGTATTGTTTTCCTGTAAAGATATCTAAAAATCCTTAAAACAAGATCAATTTGATTTATCTTGTTTTAGAAACAACACTGCATGAGATATTTAGGTTTTTCAGAGAATGTATTTTTAATATGTGTATTTTGTGTTACTGTACTGGCAGAGTTTTTATAGTCAAAACAAGTGAAAAAATCTACCAGTGCTGAAGAAGTTATCCAGAGTATTTAGAATACGTTACTGACCTTGAGTAATCTAACGAAATACGTTACAAATTACATTTTACAGCATGTATTCTGTAATCTGTAGTGGAATACATTTCAAAAGTAACCCTCCCAACCCTGCAAAAGGAATACCATTACTGGTGGAGAGGGCTGCCATGCTTTTGTCTGATCATGTACAGACCCATTTCAAAACAAAATTTTTATTTTGTTTACTCAAGAATACAAACATATGGGTACAGACCAGGGTTATTATCTTTAACGAAAACTAAAACCAATAAAAAAAATTAAAACATTTTTTTTGATAACTAAAATAAAATAGGATATTATATTCAGAAACTATATTTAATCATTTTGAATTTTCATAAAAATCTTCTCTCTGAAATTATGTGAATATCAGGGAGCAATATGAAATCATCTGCAGTTTTGAATGGTCAGGTCTAGCACCACAACAATGGGTGGAAGTGTTTGGCGCCACGCCTACTCTGTCTTCAGAATGTGCAAGATATGTTTAACAGCACATACTGCTGTGATGGCAATTGGCAGAATCAAACAAGTGTTGTGTGGTAGTGCTTTGAATGCAGTGACTCAAAAAAGCAAATGCATCATTGTGTCACACAATACTGTCTGTTGCAGCGAAATAAAGTGTAAAAACACTATTAATTTAAAGTCGCTCCTGTGCTCTCACAGAAATGTTGACCAGGCATTTCTAGACTATCGCAAAGACAGCAGAAACGAGATAACGACGAAAAGCATTACACAAACTAAACAAAAGACACCGCAAATGTTATCATCATGTCTTGAAATATCACACGCCTGAGCCACAAGTTAAAATGAGTATAAAACACGAAAAGACACATACGTGAATTTATTCATAGACTTGCATGTCTGCAAGACTTTTCAATGCTACTGCCTTTCGAAAGTTTTATATCTGTATATTTGCATAATTATTACACTATCTCTGTTAAAGAAATTAACTATTTCTGTAAATTTAAGAGTACCACCAGAACTTAAGTGTGCCATAAATTAAGTTTTATTCCATTTTCAGTCAGTCAGATGAAGTACCTCATATTAGTGAATCCCTAAAACTAAAATTACTAAACCTAAAACTGAAATAATAAATAATATTTAAATATAATTATTTTTATTTATTAAAAATGAATAACAAATAAAACAAAAAACACTAAAAATAAAACTTAAATTCAAATGGAAATTGAAAATAATATAAAAATAAGAACAAAATAAAAAATGCATAAAATTTAAACGAATTCTTCACCCAAAAATGAAAATTCTCTCATAATTTACACACCCTCATGCCATCCCAGATGTGTATGACTTTCTTTCTTCAGCAGAACACAAACAAAGATCTTTAGAAGAATATTTTAACTCTTTAGATCCATACAATGCATGTGGTTGGTGATCAGCATTTTAAAGCTCCAAAAAGCACAGACAGTCGTAATAAAAGTAATCCATATGACTCCAGTGGTTAAGTGAATGTCTTCTAAAGCGATATGATCACTTTTGGTGAGAAACAGATCAATATTTAAATCCTTTTCACTATAATTGTTTACTTCCGGCTGCTCTCCAATGCACAGGAGGACCCAATTCATGCAGCCTCTTGCGTGACGTAAGCACGTTGGCATGTTCACGTGAGAACTGAGGCAATACAACCAGAAGTGCAGCTGGATTTGTTTACAAGAGAATGCTGTTCATAAGCTGAATTGGTTTTGCTTTAAATTGAACATGTCAGTGCGCTTACGTCACACAAGAGGCAGCATGAACTGGGTCCTCTTTTAACTTGTATTTTTGGTATTATGAATGATAGACAAATGGGATTGTAACTTTTAAAATAACAATATAACTAGGCAAAACAACTGATTTTTATTTATTTTTCAATTTATTTTTTTAGACAAAACAAGGCATTTATTTGCAATTAATAGTTATTTTTCTGTATTGTCAATATTTTAGCATTTTTTCTATTTTTCTTTTTTTTTAACTCTTGCTTGCTTATTAATTACAAAGCGTACTTATTTATTAGGTATTTTTTTTTTTCTTTTTTGTTTTTTTAGTTAGCTACGTACCCAGGCAAATCACTTGGCTTCGAGAGGTTTCAACATATTTTTATAAACTATACAAATATTACGAGGGAAATTAATGGCCAGTTGACTGGCTTACTTAGAGTCTTCATAGAGTCATAAACTTTTATAGCCAAACATGGTCAGTGCAAGATTGAAGCTGTCAGACTACCACTGCAATGGACATACAAATCTGAACTATTACAAATAAAGACGGAAACATGCCACTGTGCCATCAAAAGCAGTGCTTCCTGTGCTCAAAGAACAAAAGCATTTATTCTTCTCTTCCACTTAATAATACCAATTTCTATATGTTTCTTCATGTGATAAGATTGTTTATTTTTAATCATTCTCCTAATTGATACATTTCATGAATAATATTCTCAAAAATAATGACTATAAATTGATAGTAAAGGACAATAGTTTCCAAAAATAAAAACATTTTTAGATTAGAATGTTGTTCAAGATTTATAATTAGGCATCTAGGGGAAAGTGTTGTCAAGCAGCCATGTATAATTTTTGCATTCATCTCTTAAGGTAAAGAGTTATATATTAATTTACTTCTAAATATTTTAAATAATAAATTTGCCAGCAGCTTCAGAACCAAATATTCTACACTGCAGTTTTCTGTGATATTTTAGTTTTAAAACCCAAACCAAAGTGTCCGAGTGTTCCAGTTCCCTGATATCAACTCCATTATTCCAAGTTACTGACAAGCACCATCACCCATCAGATATTTTTGCATCAGTTGTGGTTTGTTTACCTTTTCTTTTGATGCAACTGTGACTTTGAAGTAGTTCATTTGCTGACAAAAGAGAGGTGGAGTAGTCATTCATATTATAGTTCACCCAAAAATTATAATTCCCTCATCATTTACTCTCCCTTATGCAATCTAAAAACTCAAGGAAGCAAGCGCAAGGAAGTGTAATCGATCTTCTCTCATGAATGCACCAAGGAGACTGCAGATCTCAAGAATTATTGTGAAAAACGAGTTACATTTTGATCCTTGGTCTTTTTCTCACTCATATGGATTACCTTTATGATGCCTTTATGTTCTTTTAGGAGCTTGAAGTTCTGGAACCCATTGACTTGCATTGTATGGATATAAACAACATATGTCCTTGAAAATATCTTTATGTGTTTTAAGCTTATAAAAAAAAGTCATACACGTTTGAGACAGCAAAAGTGTGAGTAAATTATGAGAGAATTAAAGTTTTCAACTATTCTAAGGCCTCTACAATATGCTGGCCTCCTCATGAGACCCCGTGGCTTCATGTGTGGACGTTGTATTTTGGCATCGCTATATGCAACGCATAATTTAAATGAATTTAAACTGACTGAATATTGTTCACAAGACTCTACACTGTCACTTAAGGGTTAAACTGCTGGAGCACCATGTCACGAGCACAACAGCATGATGTCAATTTCTGTGAAGCGGTTCTACGGGCGCAGTGAACAAAAGTGCCTCTGGTAAGAAACCATCTCGGTTACTGTCCTAACCTCCGTTCCCTGATGGATGGAACGAGACGTTGTGTTGATGTAGTGACACTAGGGGTCGATCTTGAGAGCCTGAGACACCTTCAGATCTTTGAGAAAAGGCCAATGTGAATTGGAGTGTAGAATTTGCATGCCACTCCCCCCGACATACGGGTATAAAAGGGAGGCTGGAATGTGGATTCATTCAGGTTTTTGCACTGAGGAGCTGAGACAAGGTCCCGGCCATTACAACGGTGTAGTTCAGCCTGTGGCAAGAGGGACACAACGTCTCGTTCCCTCCATCAGGGAACAGAGGTTACGACAGTAACCGAGACGTTCCCCTTCTGTCACTCACTCGACGTTGTGTCGATGTAGTGACACTAGGGGTCCCTATACGAAAGGCCACAATGGCTGAACTGTGTTACGTGAACTGCCGATGAAGGTGTAGGCAAGCTACTGTGAGCATAGGAACAGATGCACTCGGACTGCACGTAGCCTCCCCAGCCTCCTTATGGGCCTAAGGCTGCACAGGGAAGAGGCGTGGCTGTAGGTCCTGCTCTTTGTAGGGGAGGAGCTCTACAAAAGCAGCGACCGGGGCAGAGAGGGCTCTGCCAAGGGAGACGCGGGTCTACCGAAAAAGGGAGACCATACCGCTGAAGATACATCACATGACATTACCAGGGTAACCGAGACCTGTGGAGCACTTACCCCAGTACAGGGCACATTAGCACACGTACTGGGTCCGACTACGAATTCCTCCGCTGAATTCGTGAGCCAGAGGGCTAGGAGGAAGGACATCCAGGGTTCACAGGTCGTGAACGCGCATGGGAGAGAAGAGCACATGGCTTCACCTCGTGGAGGGGAAAGGCGCTATACACAAGCGGTACACCTGGCCAGCTGCCCCACGTAACGAAACTTACCTGTTTGTACCTGAAAGAACACGGGACGAAACCGGCTCAACACGGAGATTGTAAAATCTCGTGAATGTATTGGCTGTTCCCCAGCCCGCTGCTCTACAGATGTCTGCTAGAGAGGTGCCATTGGCCAGTGCCCACGAGGATGCCACACTCCTTGTGGGGTGTGCTCGAACCCACAAGGGGGTGGGCACGGACTGGGTCAAAGCAATGGTGTCCACAATCTAGTGGGCAAGCCTCTGTTTGGAGACAGTGTTCCCTTTCCGCTGTCCGCCGAAGCAGACAAAGAGCTGCTCAAAGTGTCTAAAGCTCTGCGTATGATCCAAGTAGATGCGCAAAGCACACACCTGACACAGCAATGATAAGGCTGGGCCTGCCTCCTCCAGGGGCAGCGCTTGCAGGCTCACCACCTGATCCCTAAAAGGGGTCATGGGACCCTTGGGCACATAGCCCGGTCAGGGTCTCAGGATCACGTGAGAGTCTTCCGGACCGAACTCTAGGCACTCTTCACTGACAAAGAATGCTTGCAGGTCCCCAACCCTCTTGATGGAAGTGAGCACGGTCAGGAGGGCGGTCTTCAATGAGATGGCCTTTAACTCGACTGACTCTAGGGGCTTGAACGGGGCTCTCCGTAGGCCTAAAAGAACCATGGAGAGGTCCCATGAGGGAAAGAGGTGCGGCCTAGGAGGGTTCAACCTCCTGGCACCTCTCAGGAACCTGATGATCAGGTCGTGTTTACCGAGAGACTTACCTTAAACAGTGTTGTGGTGTGCTGCTATAGCAGCTACATAGACCTTGAGAGTGGAGGGGGACAGCTGCCCGTCCAACTTCTCTTGCAGGAAGACCCGACTACGCACCTCTGGGGGTCTTTGCCATGGGAAGAACACCACTTAGCGAAGATACGCCACTTCAGGGAATACAGCTGCCTTGTTGAAGGAGATCTGGCCTGAGTGATTGTGTTAACCACTGCGGTAGACCAGTTAGGTCTTCTGCTTCCCATCCAGGGAGATTCCAGAGGTCTGGGCGTGGGTGCCAGAGGGTGCCTCGTCCCTGAGAAAGAAGGTCCTTCCTCAGAGGAATTTGCAAGAGAGGTGCTGTCGCGAGGGGCATGAGATCCAAGAACCAGGTCAGGGTGGGCCAATATAGAGCCACGAGAATGACCTGCTCCTCGTCCTCCCTGACCTTGCACAGAACCTGTGCAAGTAGGCTCACTGGGGGAACATGTATATGCGCAGCCCCTGGGGCCAGCTGTGTGCCAGCACGTCTGTACCGAGGGGAGCTCCCGTCATGGCATACTAGAGCGGGCAGTGGGAGCATTCCCGGGAGGCAAACAGGTCTACCTGTGCCTTGCCGAATCGACTCCAAATCAGCTGGACCACCTGGGGGTGGAGTCTCTACTCTCCCCTGAGCATCACCTGCCGTGACAGAGCATCTGCTGGGGCTTTGAGGTTGCCAGGGATATGAGTGGTCCGCAGCGACCTGAGTTGCCGCTGACTCCAGAGGAGGAGGTGATGGGCGAGTTGCGACATGCGACAAGAGCGTAAACCACCTTGGCGGTTTATATAAGCCACTGTCAGTGTGTTGTCCATCCGGACCAACACGTGCTTGCCCTGGATCAACGGCAATAGCCTCCGCAGGGCGAGCTGTACTGCCAGCAACTCGAGGCAGTTGATGTGCCAACGCAGGCGAGGTTCTGTCCAGGAGCCAGCGGCTGCATGCCTGTTGCACATGGTGCCCCAGCCTGTCTTGGAGGCGTCCGTCGTAACCACGACGTGCCTGGACACTTGCTGTATGGGGACTCCAGCCCACAGGAATGCAAGGTCTGTCCAAGGGCTGAAAAGGCAGCAGCAGGTGGGCATGAGAGCCACGCGATGTGTGCCGCCGAAGAGGCCGACCTTGGAGATGGGCGCGTTAAGGAACCGCACCTTGTCCGCGTACGTCATCTCGACCAGGTTCAGCCACAGGTGGCGCTCCTGGACCACAAGCGTGGACATCGTCTGCCCAAGTACGTGCGCTGTGACCTTAGACGCACGGAGGGTGAGATCGGTTGCCGAGAGCAGCTCTTGTAGCACACCGGGATAAGAACTACCCTCATGTAGCTCTTTCATAGCCTTGGCCTGATGGACCTGTAAGAGAGCCATGGCGTGCAGGGTGGAGGTGGCCTGACCGGCAGTGCTGTAGGCTTTAGTCGCCAGAGACAACGTCGTCCTACAGGCTCAAGAAGGGGGTGCCGGGCGACTCCGCCAGGTGGTGGTGCTCAGCGGGCACAGGTATGCCGCGATAACCTTATCCACCTGGGGTATCACGCATAACCCTCGGCCGCCCCGCTGTCGAGGGTAGTGAGAGTGGACAAAATAAAGGATCGGGTTCAGGCAGCGAAAGGTGCCCTCCACGATCGTGTCAGCTCATCGTGCACTTCCGGGAAGAAGGGGACTGGAGGGGGGCTTGGCCGCGAGCGGCGCACCAAACCCAGAAACCAGTCGTCAAGCCGCGAGTGCTCAAGGGTGGGTGGAGGGTTCCACTCAAGCCCAACACTCGCAGCGGCCCGGGCAAGCATGGGGTAAGCTCCGCGTCGGCCTCAGACTGGGCTGCCACACCCGAAGGTGGCAGCCCGGTCGAGTCCTCGGCGTCCGACATCACCAAGGCGCTCTCCGATGTAGCGATCGACATCTCATCCGGCTCATGAGCTCCGAAAGAGACATTAGGCCGGCACTGAGGCACGCTGCCTGTCTCATCCCAGAACTGGACGGGCGCAATCGAGCGTACCGGGGAGTGGGCGGTCCATGGGGGTTTACCCAGCGGAACCGTACCCATTGAAGCCCCCAAATCTAAAAGACGCGTCTTTAAAAAGACGTTCAACGTCACTGTGCCTGCTCTAATAGAGGAAATATACTCTTTAGAGGAAATAAACTCCTTTAAAGTGCTGTTGAAGCACCCAGGGGCGTAGTCTGCAGTGGAGTGCAGAGTGGAGAGAAAGCCGCTGGAATGCGCTGTATATCCAACAGCACACGCTTCTGAAGAGGTGAATGGATCAGAAGTAGTATTCAGCTCACTGAAATACAACCACTCGGCTCCGAAGAATAAATCTGAATGAATCCGCATTCCAGCCTCCCTTTTATACCCATATGTCGGGCGGAGTGGCATGCAAATTCTACTCGCCAATTCTCATTGGCCTTTTCTCAAATATCTGAAAGTGTCTCGGGCCCTTAAGATCGACCCCTAGTGTCACTACATCGACACAATGTCGAGTGAGTGACAGAAGGGGAACTGTAAGTTTTTTCACTGAAATCTGTTTGGGTGTAAAGAGTAGTGTCTCTAGTTTCGTTTGATATGCCGCTTTAAAAAAAATCATCAATTATTTTGCCCGTCAATGCGCTCATAATCATGAAGTCCACATATGTAGAAATTGGGACCTTATTCCCTCAAAAGTTTTAAAAAACATGTTAGTTATTTTGAATAACTTTCAACATTAACACATCTGTGGCTCATTTTGCATCATTATAATATAAATTCTGTTGAAATGAAAGTAAGGTGCATTTCGAACTGTTCCGAGACATGTTCAGACAGAGAGCACATTGGAGATTAAGTCATTCACTAAATAGGGAGCAAGGGTGCACCCTATAGCTTTCTATGCAGCTAAGTGCATTCACTCCTAAAATCTGACCAAAAGTTCAGTTTCAGGCTGCAGATGATGTTTAGACCACTCAGTATGTTTGGCAGACAAATGAAAACTGTAATCAGTACATAGATTCAGAATTTGTAATGCTAAATTTTATTTTAACATGGTTGGCGGTGATTGGATGATGCTGGCCATTACATTTAATCTGAATTATTTATTCAGCTTTACAGAAAATATGCTGAAATGACCGTATTGTCTCAAAAACATGAATAACCAACATTCCTGGAAATATAATACATTATTTGATGAAAAAATCTGACTTTCTATAGCTTGATATTATTTAAAATTTCACAACTTAGTCCTACTGTCCACATATGTGGACATCAAATTTGTTTTGCTTGTTTATTAGTTGCTGCTAGTTACAAATCCAAAAGAGAATTGGAAAATGCACACAGCAGTCATGCTTGAGTCTCAGGAGGTTTAAGGGGTCGTGACATGAGGAATCAAAATTTCTTTGATCTTTTGACACATAACAGGTCAATATACTTAAAAAACAAAACAAAAAACAAACAAACATTTTGTACGTTTCAGATCTCAAAACGTTCTCCTCACTGCAAAGAGCGTTTGTTGAAACCAAGCTGCCAAAACAACTCATTCTCTACTTCCTCCACATTGTGATGTCACACTGTGTTAGACATTTGCATCTGACCGCCTCCACAACAACACATCAATGACTACTTTACCTTATTATTTCAGTAGCTGAGATGGCAAGGAGAGAGCAGGTCAGTCAAGAGCAGAGAGCCAATCACAACAGTGGGCATTTACTGTCTTAAAGGAGAAGCAGCAAAACTGAGCATTTCTGACAGAGGGTCAGAATGAGGTGGAAAAAATGATAATGTTTTACAAATATATTATTATTATTATTATTATTATTTATTTTTTATTTTTTTTGTAAAGAACTTTACTAATATTATAAGTGAACATCAAGGTACATATTAAAATTAAGGCTGTAAATAGATTAAATTTTTTATTGAATTAATTACATGGTATGCCGATTAGTTAATTGAATTAATCACAATTAATCACATATATAAATATTTGCTGAGAAAGCCCCTCAAATAACAATAATTCAATAAATAATGATTAAATAATTATAGTTATATTTAAATAATTATATATAAAATATATATATTATAAAAAAAATATAATTAAGATAAAATGCATTACATTATTGTGGCAGATGAGTAAAGCATTGATAAGACAATACAAAAACTGGCTTTAGAATCCACTATATTGTTTATTCCCATATTATTGAACATAAGCCACCAGTTCACAGCAATCCAATTTGCAATTAAATTCGTCAGTCTTTCAGAAATATATTTATTATAAGGGCTTGTCTAAGGACATGTCAATAAACACATGTGTCAGATAGACGATTTTGGAGTGTCTCACTTTGGTTGCATCGTGTCATAAACATACCATTTTTAGGTAGCTGTGTCAATTTTAACATCGTTTGAAACTAAGAAAAATACATCTTGAGATCCCTGCATTCAGGTTTGTGATCCATCAAGCTGTGTTTGAATGCAAGAATGAGACTCATCTTGTGCTGTATGCTGTGGGTAAGTGTGGTTTGCTTTCTGTATAAGATGAGCATTGCCTAAACAGCTGGAGATTCGCTTTCTGCCCCCTGGAGAAAACAGGTGGTAATTCAAGCATGAATCACTCCGATGGTTGGAATATTCCTTTTTACAGACATGATTAACTGCGTTAATTTTTTTTTATATATAAAAAATTTATAAATAAATAAAGTATAATTTTTTATATAATTAATCACACTGAATTAATGTGTTAAATCAACAGCTCTAATTTAAAATAATTCAAAAAAGCATTGCATGACCCTTTAAGAAGCCTTAACTCAAAACCATATCTGTAGTTTCCCAAAAAGCATGATAGTAACCAATTTTCAATTGGAAAATAATTTTTTTAGAGGTTTTTAGCCAAAATTAAAAGCAATGGGTGTGAACTCCTTGGGTGAAGGCCTTTTTTAACATTCATCTCACCCTAATATGTAGTGCAAATCCAACATTGCCCATGCCAGAATTCATAGCACACCTGCAGTGAAATGCTGGTAGCATCATACTATGGGGCTGCATTTTCAACCTGAAAATGTGGCAGTACAGCCTGAAAGAATAAACCAAAATCACTCCTAAATAGTGTATGAAGCTGAAATTTTCCAAAAAAGACTTAAAGTTGTCATTGCAACAGGATTTGATATTTGTGAAAACAGCATATTTCATTTTGAGATTTTTTATGTACAATTACTTTTAAATTTCATTTTTAATGAAAACAATTGCAATCCAGAGGAAGAAATTGCAATGCAGCATTTATAAATGTGTAAAACAAGAGCTGCTTATTGTTCATTTAGGCAGAATAATTTTGTAAGGCACCATGCTATATCAGTCCTGCCACGTTCATGTTGTCTCTGAAACAGCATACTCATTTTGTGATTCCAAATTTTGGCACACACACATACAAACTCTCTGTTTTCTCGCTTTCTCATGTGTGCACACTCACTCCATCTGCTGCTAATAGAGCCTATTTCTAAAGTGAGTGTAGCTGACAACTGAATACTCCGGAATTCTCTGTGTCAGTCATTTAGCTTGTCCCACCTCCTAATGTGGCTTAGCCCATGTTAGGACCACCACAACATTTTTATTCAATTAAGCAGGCCTCTGTTCCCTCCCCTCCAAAAATATCCATACTACATCCTGTTGGCCTTAGATGTTGATCGTCTCTGTGAGCAATTTAGGGCTGTAATGATTTTGTGACTTGTTAGGCTAATTATGATGGCCTTCCCAGCCTGTGAGAGCTAGTTGTGGATTTATTAGTCGTTGGCTGAGAGGGAGCGAAAATCAAAGAGGTAGCTGTAATTAATCCTGTTAACCAAGGATAATTGGGCAAAAAATAGACCCTGTCAATGGCTTTAGGTCCAAGGAGTGGCAGTTAACCCTGCTTCCTGTGTTTTATTTAACAGTTAATGTTTCCTTTGCTTTCTACTTTCTTCAGGATCCCTGCAAATGCGCCAGCCCTGAGTGTCAGGAGCTCTGCCTAGATGGGCCGCAAGGTTCTGTCAGTGGGTTAACGGCATTGCCACCTCCATTTGCAACACACAAAGACACACAGACTATTATCATCAGTATGTGCAGCATTTCCTGTGTGACTTCATAGAGTCACACACAGGAAACACCGTAAACAGTAGAGTCCTACTCCAAGCTCATTTGATAAATATTTAAACAAAAGGTCAAATCAAATAACAAGTCTGTTGAGAGGATGCTGTCTGTTCGATTTTACACTGTCCGAGTTGAGTGTCAAGATTACCCTTGTAGGGCTTTACTGGTTGTTTAGATCAGTGTTACTATCAAAAATAATTGATAATTATTTCTTTAGTTATTAATTAATATTTGAATTAATCAATTGAATCTAACTCATTAAAAACCTTGTATGGGGCTCCAGTAAATGTAGTGTGCTACGTTTAGGAGCAAGTTTGGTTATTAGCAATAATTAATAATTATCAAAGATAATTATTAATTATTAAAATCAATAGAACATTGATGAGAATCAATGTTAGCTTTTCTAATCCTTTAAATCAACAATTATCAAAGATAATCGTTAATTGTTAACATCGATGAAACATTAATTAAAATTAACACTAGCTTATTGATCATTCAAATTCAACAATCATCAAAGATAATTATCAATTATCAAAAATCAATAAAATATTAATAAGGATTAACATTGACGGGGTACCACCCTGGAATCAGGGACTAATAACCAGATAGTATAACAGTCTCAATATTAGATATATGTTTTCTTAGGAAAATCGACATCCGAAGAATATCGATTTTCGGGAAAAAACAATGAATGAAGGCTTGAATCCGAGCACTGACATCCCGTCAGCATGACACAGGTGTATGCAAAACAAACCAAAACACTTCTCTTTGTAATATAACAAAGTTTATTTATGCAGTAATATCAATTAATAATTAATCAAATGCAGTCAATAAACTTCCGACTTACAACTACAAACTAGACAGTGATATGATTAGATATGGAAATCAAAATAATCCAATAACACATGAGGGTGTGTGTGTGTGTGTGAGAGAGAGCGAGTGTGTGTGTGTGTGTGTGTAAGGAGGGACGCGCACAAAATGGCGGACGTGACTCTTGTGGAGAGTATGTCATGCGAGAATGTGGGTGGAGAGAAACCAGTCAATGGTGTCTACCAGTTACCACATGTATTCGCTTGTACGATAGCTTAGGGACAAAGCTGAGCTTTATCACGAAGCTGTCTACTAGCCAAAAAT